>NC_080715.1:32936854-33209354 GCF_019097595.1 Hemibagrus wyckioides | reverse complement strand
CTACACAACCTGGAGCTGTGAACACTTCTACACAACCTGGAGCTGTAAATACTTCTACACAACCTGGAGCTGTAAATACTTCTACACAACCTGGAGCTGTAAATACTTCTACACAACCTGGAGCTGTAAATACTTCTACACAACCTGGAGCTGTAAATACTTCTACACAACTTGGAGCTGTAAATACTTCTACACAACCTGGAGCTGTAAATACTTCTACACAACCTGGAGCTGTGAATACTTCTACACAACCTGGAGCTGTAAATACTTCTACACAACCTGGAGCTGTGAACACTTCTACACAACCTGGAGCTGTAAATACTTCTACACAACCTGGAGCTGTGAATACTTCTACACAACCTGGAGCTGTGAATACTTCTACACAACCTGGAGCTGTAAATACTTCTACACAACCTGGAGCTGTGAATACTTCTACACAACCTGGAGCTGTGAACACTTCTACACAACCTGGAGCTGTGAACACTTCTACACAACCTGGAGCTGTGAACACTTCTACACAACCTGGAGCTGTGAACACTTCTACACAACCTGGAGCTGTAAATACTTCTACACAACCTGGAGCTGTAAATACTTCTACACAACCTGGAGCTGTAAATACTTCTACACAACCTGGAGCTGTGAATACTTCTACACAACCTGGAGCTGTGAATACTTCTACACAACCTGGAGCTGTGAATACTTCTACACAACCTGGAGCTGTGAATACTTCTACACAACCTGGAGCTGTAAATACTTCTACACAACCTGGAGCTGTAAATACTTCTACACAACCTGGAGCTGTAAATACTTCTACACAACCTGGAGCTGTAAATACTTCTACACAACCTGGAGCTGTAAATACTTCTACACAACTTGGAGCTGTAAATACTTCTACACAACTTGGAGCTGTAAATACTTCTACACAACCTGGAGCTGTAAATACTTCTACACAACCTGGAGCTGTAAATACTTCTACACAACCTGGAGCTGTAAATACTTCTACACAACCTGGAGCTGTAAATACTTCTACACAACTTGGAGCTGTAAATACTTCTACACAACCTGGAGCTGTAAATACTTCTACACAACCTGGAGCTGTAAATACTTCTACACAACCTGGAGCTGTAAATACTTCTACACAACCTGGAGCTGTGAATACTTCTACACAACCTGGAGCTGTGAATACTTCTACACAACCTGGAGCTGTGAACACTTCTACACAACCTGGAGCTGTGAATACTTCTACACAACCTGGAGCTGTGAATACTTCTACACAACTTGGAGCTGTAAATACTTCTACACAACCTGGAGCTGTGAATACTTCTACACAACCTGGAGCTGTAAATACTTCTACACAACTTGGAGCTGTAAATACTTCTACACAACCTGGAGCTGTGAATACTTCTACACAACCTGGAGCTGTAAATACTTCTACACAACTTGGAGCTGTGAATACTTCTACACAACCTGGAGCTGTAAATACTTCTACACAACCTGGAGCTGTGAATACTTCTACACAACCTGGAGCTGTGAATACTTCTACACAACCTGGAGCTGTGAACACTTCTACACAACCTGGAGCTGTGAATACTTCTACACAACCTGGAGCTGTAAATACTTCTACACAACTTGGAGCTGTAAATACTTCTACACAACCTGGAGCTGTGAATACTTCTACACAACCTGGAGCTGTAAATACTTCTACACAACCTGGAGCTGTAAATACTTCTACACAACCTGGAGCTGTAAATACTTCTACACAACCTGGAGCTATAAATACTTCTACACAACCTGGAGCTGTAAATACTTCTACACAACTTGGAGCTGTAAATACTTCTACACAACCTGGAGCTGTAAATACTTCTACACAACCTGGAGCTGTAAATACTTCTACACAACCTGGAGCTGTAAATACTTCTACACAACCTGGAGCTGTAAATACTTCTACACAACCTGGAGCTGTAAATACTTCTACACAACCTGGAGCTGTAAATACTTCTACACAACCTGGAGCTGTGAATACTTCTACACAACTTGGAGCTGTAAATACTTCTACACAACTTGGAGCTGTGAATACTTCTACACAACCTGGAGCTGTAAATACTTCTACACAACCTGGAGCTGTGAACACTTCTACACAACCTGGAGCTGTGAACACTTCTACACAACCTGGAGCTGTGAACACTTCTACACAACCTGGAGCTGTAAATACTTCTACACAACCTGGAGCTGTGAACACTTCTACACAACCTGGAGCTGTGAACACTTCTACACAACCTGGAGCTGTAAATACTTCTACACAACCTGGAGCTGTGAACACTTCTACACAACCTGGAGCTGTGAACACTTCTACACAACCTGGAGCTGTGAACACTTCTACACAACCTGGAGCTGTAAATACTTCTACACAACCTGGAGCTGTGAACACTTCTACACAACCTGGAGCTGTGAATACTTCTACACAACCTGGAGCTGTAAATACTTCTACACAACCTGGAGCTGTAAATACTTCTACACAACTTGGAGCTGTAAATACTTCTACACAACCTGGAGCTGTGAACACTTCTACACAACCTGGAGCTGTAAATACTTCTACACAACCTGGAGCTGTAAATACTTCTACAAAACTTGGAGCTGTAAATACTTCTACACAACTTGGAGCTGTAAATACTTCTACACAACCTGGAGCTGTAAATACTTCTACACAACCTGGAGCTGTAAATACTTCTACACAACCTGGAGCTGTAAATACTTCTACACAACCTGGAGCTGTGAACACTTCTACACAACCTGGAGCTGTGAACACTTCTACACAACCTGGATCTGTAAATACTTCTACAAAACTTGGAGCTGTAAATACTTCTACACAACCTGGAGCTGTAAATACTTCTACACAACCTGGAGCTGTAAATACTTCTACACAACCTGGAGCTGTAAATACTTCTACACAACCTGGAGCTGTAAATACTTCTACACAACCTGGAGCTGTGAACACTTCTACACAACCTGGAGCTGTGAACACTTCTACACAACCTGGAGCTGTAAATACTTCTACACAACTTGGAGCTGTAAATACTTCTACACAACCTGGAGCTGTAAATACTTCTACACAACCTGGAGCTGTAAATACTTCTACACAACTTGGAGCTGTAAATACTTCTACACAACTTGGAGCTGTAAATACTTCTACACAACTTGGAGCTGTAAATACTTCTACACAACCTGGAGCTGTAAATACTTCTACACAACCTGGAGCTGTAAATACTTCTACACAACTTGGAGCTGTAAATACTTCTACACAACTTGGAGCTGTAAATACTTCTACACAACCTGGAGCTGTAAATACTTCTACACAACCTGGAGCTGAAAATACTTCTACACAACCTGGAGCTGTAAATACTTCTACACAACTTGGAGCTGTAAATACTTCTACACAACCTGGAGCTGTAAATACGTCTACACAACTTGGAGCTGTAAATACTTCTACACAACCTGGAGCTGTAAATACTTCTACACAACCTGGAGCTGTAAATCTACACAACCTGGAGCTGCGAACACTTCTACACAACCTGGAGCTGCGAACACTTCTACACAACTTGGAGCTGTGAATACTTCTACACAACCTGGAGCTGCGAACACTTCTACACAACCTGGAGCTGCGAACACTTCTACACAACCTGGAGCTGTGAATACTTCTACACAACCTGGAGCTGTAAATACTTCTACACAACCTGGAGCTGTAAATACTTCTACACAACCTGGAGCTGTAAATACTTCTACACAACCTGGAGCTGTAAATACTTCTACACAACTTGGAGCTGTAAATACTTCTACACAACCTGGAGCTGTAAATACGTCTACACAACTTGGAGCTGTAAATACTTCTACACAACTTGGAGCTGTAAATACTTCTACACAACCTGGAGCTGTGAACACTTCTACACAACCTGGAGCTGTAAATCTACACAACCTGGAGCTGCGAACACTTCTACACAACCTGGAGCTGCGAACACTTCTACACAACCTGGAGCTGTGAATACTTCTACACAACCTGGAGCTGCGAACACTTCTACACAACCTGGAGCTGTGAATACTTCTACACAACTTGGAGCTGTGAACACTTCTACACAACCTGGAGCTGCGAACACTTCTACACAACCTGGAGCTGTGAATACTTCTACACAACCTGAACCTGTAAGCAATGTTCAACACAACCTCTAATATCTGTGTCTCTAACACCACATCTCCATTTAGGTCTAGTACTAATGACAGAAGAATATCTTTAACTGGTCATCACTCCACACTGAATGGGCTCGAGGTTGGTCATGTTACAGTACTGCTGGTCTTACTTACATTCGGTGTCACTGCATGATGAGGATTTCGAGCAGATCCGATAAGAAGGCAAGTGAAAAGGAAAGAAAAAAATATATAGGAGCTGATACAGGTTATAAAGAAAAGTGCAGAAATTCTTAGTAGAGAAAAAAAGTTAGAATGCCCAAGCAGAGAGAATCTCAGGAAAGAGGTCAGTGGAGCTGCAGAACCTCAGACTCAATTTTCTTAGTATCATGCCCAAACTGCCCTCTGGAGCTAATATGAGTCAGTAGTCAGTATGATGTCATGCTACTGATGTGTACACTGGCAGAATGGGGCAACCAAAGCAGCCTGGTGGCTGAGGCAGTTGTGTGTTCTGCCCTGCCCAAGATCCAGCCCTGACCCTGTTACTGAGTTTATACCGCTGATAGTGATGAGGATCAGCCCTGACCCTGTATACACCCCTGATAGTGATGAGGATCAGCCCTGACCCAGTATATACCCCTGATAGTGATGAGGATCAGCTCTAACCCTGTATACACCCCTGACAGTGATGAGGATCAACCCTGACCCAGTATATACCCCTGATAGTGATGAGGATCAGCTCTAACCCTGTATACACCCCTGACAGTGATGAGGATCAGCCCTGACCCAGTATATACCCCTGATAGTGATGAGGATCAGCTCTAACCCTGTATACACCCCTGACAGTGATGAGGATCAGCCCTGACCCAGTATATACCCCTGATAGTGATGAGGATCAGCCCTGACCCAGTATATACCCCTGATAGTGATGAGGATCAGCCCTGACCCAGTATATACCCCTGATAGTGATGAGGATCAGCCCTGACCCAGTATATACCCCTGATAGTGATGAGGATCAGCCCTGACCCAGTATATACCCCTGATAGTGATGAGGATCAGCCCTGACCCTGTATACACCCCTGACAGTGATGAGGATCAGCCCTGACCCTGTATATACCCCTGACAGTGATGAGGATCAGCCCTGACCCTGTATATACCCCTGATAGTGATGAGGATCAGCCCTGACCCTGTATATACCCCTGATAGTGATGAGGATCAGCCCTGACCCTGTATATACCCCTGACAGTGATGAGGATCAGCCCTGACCCTGTATATACCCCTGATAGTGATGAGGATCAGCCCTGACCCTGTATATACCCCTGATAGTGATGAGGATCAGCCCTGACCCTGTATATACCCCTGATAGTGATGAGGATATAATAATATATTTAATCCATCTCAAACTGATACCTTAATTAGTGGACAAAAAAGTTTGTGTTTATTTGTGGAAAAAAAAAGTTTATTTATTTGGATTAAACCCTTGACATCTCCTACAAAAATTATGTGTACAATGTCTGGACCTGGGGTTCTACTGACCACAGTATATGACCTGAATACCTTCTTGTGTACAAACTAACACAATCGTCCAACAATCTCACACAGTCTCATGATGCAGACCTTCAGAGAAAAGTTTTAAACCTCAGAGGAGAGCTGGTGCTGTTCCTGATGACCGCCATGTACACCAAACACTCCTGATATCCAGCCATCAGACAAAACTTTATATTTAAGGACCTCCAGGTCCTGTGTGTTAGAGGCTCTGGAGTGTTCACTGCTAGGTCACAGTCTTTATTTGAGGATTCATTCCGAGTGCTCAGACCCACAGGTACAGGTGAGGCCAATCCTGACATCTGTGTCCATCAGGAGTGTTACATATCACAGACTCCAAATGGGAGAGGTTTCAGTTCTTTAACATCATTCATTAATTTCCTGTTAAACTAATTAATTAGTTTAGTTTAGTTTAGTTAAGTAAGTGCTAGTTAAATTGGTAGACTGGGTACTTCTGTATGAGAGGTTTGTAGAACTAGCTGAAGGTTAATTCTATTCAATTTGTTCAACTTATTTATTTATTTATTTATTTATTTATTTATTTATTTATTTATTTATTTATTCATTTATTCATTCATTCATTTATTTTTCCATAAAGTTAACATCCTGTAGTCAGTATTCCATCCTCTTCTTCCTAATGTTTAATACAGTTTCTCAGAGGTATATAATAATAATAATAATAATAATAATAATAATAATAATTACCGCGTTGCTATTTGGTCCATACATGTGTCCAGATCTATCAGGCTCCTCCAAATATAAAGTGTAAAAATCTGGCCTAAAGAAGTAGAGAATAAAATGCTTATAATCTGAATAAATTCAGTAATCATTCAGGTCAGGATTAACCATGTGGAACTCAATTAATATAAACATTCAGCCGCAGACATGATTCTAGCTTAGACACAATCTAGCGTTCCCTTTGATGGTGTAGACATCTCTGAGTAACTACATGCAAAATTTTCCTAATCAGATCAGTTAGTAATCAGACGCTAGTTGTGAGAAGGTCAGTCACGGACCAGGCTAAAGATCTCTTCTGTCCTTCAGGTTTGAGTGAAAAACACTATTTGTGGTGGAGATGCGAGCTAAAAGAAACACACTCTAGTTCAGAAAAATAAAATCCATAAATTAATTAATTATTAAATGATAAATAATTAAACAATAAATGAAATTAAATAAAATGGCATTATTTTTTGTACATTAAAACCCCAAAAAATCCAGTTACCTTTCACTTTGTGACAAATTCAACCACTGTAAAACGGTTGTCACTCTCTCGTCAAATGGAATACCCCTGTTTTAACAATACAAAGTAAAATAAACAATAATTATTGCCGTTACAGTGTATTTTCTATTGAAATTTCTTTAACTTGCATGTTAAACATTCAGAGACGTCTCGTTTCATCTAAATGTAATATCTGCTTCTTCTTCTCACTGCCCTGCATCAGTCCCCATGCTGTGCTGTGTGGGACGTAGTGCACTCTAGAATGGAACCAGTAAGACCAACTGGTGCTTTGTGTGTGTGTATGTATGAAGTTTTACAGTAGCTATTCTTACAAATATATGTTGTTTTTCTCAGAATATTTCAGGTTATTCCCTGATTCAATTTATTTATACACTAATTTATTAGCATATATGCAATGAAATGGAAAAAAGAACAATTAGAGTGATGATCAGTGAAGAGATTAAGAATGATAAACTTACTTATCAAAAACCTTATATAAATTTGGATATCGTCCTTTAATAAGAACATCCGATCCAGGCCAGAAGAAGGTTCCAGATTTCAGGTTGTTCTTCATGGCAGTGATCCAGACCTACAGAGGGTTTGATAGGATCAGGTCACGTAGCACAGATAAACGTTTCACTACATAATTCAGCTCCATCTTTAACACAAGTGATTTACTACATGCTATTACACAATACTGTGAGCTGTTTAGCAAAAGTGACTTACATTTTATACTGAAAAACTGAAATTTAAGGGCTTTGCTCAAGGGCCCAACATTGGCAGCATGATGGACCTGGGGTTTAAACTCACAACCACCCAATCATTAGTCCAGTGACCACTTGGCTACCACATCCCCACTAATGAATTCACTAATTATTTATCAGGACAAGCAGCAGTCACATGAGTGATGGACATGGTGGTGGTTGGTCAGTGGTTAAATAGATGAATAGATGTCTGATCAGGTGGTTGTGAGCTCAGATCCCAGCACCACACGACCCAGCTGAGCGACACACCCCTGCTGAGAGACACGTCCCTGCTGAGAGACACACCCCTGCTAAAAGACACACCCCTACTGAGGGACACACCCCTGCTGAGGGACACGACCCTGCTGAGAGACATGCCCCTGCTGAAAGACACACCCCTATATCCTGAAATATGTCTTAAGATGACACATCAAGGCTTTCGGAGGTGTAGTGATTTTACGGCTGTAACGTAAAATGGAAAAATGGAAGCCTGTTCACTAACATGGGAAAGGGGCAGAGTTACGAAAAGTTCAGCAGACAGCCACTAGAGGGCATCAGAGACAGTCTGTCTTTATTGAAGTCCACTTAAACAGCCACAAGCTCATTCTCTCTCAAATCAGGGAGCTGTGTGTGTGTGTGTGTGTGTGTGTGTGTGCCAAATGATACAGCAGGTGGAAATCAGCCAAGTTTCAGCAGTGGAATGTTCTGCTTTTTATCTTGTTTCTCGCTCAGTTCTTTATTTTCTCCTTCAGCTGAACGGTGACTTTGTTTCAGTAGATGTTTCAGTAGATGTTTCAGTAGATGTTTCAGTAGATGATTCAGCAGATGTTTCAGTAGATGTTTCAGTAGATGATTCAGCAGATGTTTCAGCAGATGTTTCAGTAGATGTCAGTAAGGACAATGTTTTACAGAGCATGTGCCGCTTCACCTCCTGGTCTGCGTGTTCCAGCTGGTCTGAATGACATCACTGTGTGTTTCTACATGCTCTCAGCACTACATGACTTAATAAAGTCTCAGAGCCAGTGAAGTAATGATAGTGTACATGATAAATCAGAACATTCTACAACAACAACAATAACAGAGGAGGAAAAGAAGACCTGAAGGTATTAGATTTAATTTAAAATATAAATATAAAATATTCACAGTCTCATCAAATTCTCTGTGTTCAGGTCAGACTAGAGTTTTTAAATAAAGTTCTAAGAACAGTCTATCTCTCTCTGTCTGTCTCTCTGACACTCTGTCTATCTCTCTCTCTCTCTGTCTGTCTGTCTCTCTCTCTCTATGTCTATCTCTCTCTGTGTCTGTCTCTCTATGTTTGTCTCTGTCTTTCTGTCTCTCTCTCTATCTCTGTCTGTCTGTCACTCTGTCTGTCACTCTGTCTGTCTGTCTGCCTCTCTGACACTGTCTGCCTGCCTCTCTGTCTGTCTGCCTCTCTGTCACTGTCTGTCTATCTTTCCCTCTGTCTGTCTGTTTCTCTGTCTCTCTGTATCTTTGTCTGTCTCTCTGTATTTTTCTTTGTCTCTCTGTCTGTCTCTCTGTCTCTGTCAGTCTGTCTCTCTCTCTGTCAGTCTGTCTCTCTGTGTCAATAAAATCCTCTGTCTGTCTTCAGTAACAGATCTGGAATACTCACCGGTTCTCCCTGGTACCATGCAGGGTTAAACTTCTCTTCTGTTTTTAAGCTGAAGTGGGCGTTGAGATGGACATCATACATCTTATTGTCCACGATCCCATGTGACTCTGGATACAGACCCTGTAAAAAATAATATCTGAATGTATTAATCTGATAATGTAAATATAAAGCAGTGTGTTCTGAGTAATGTTTATTCTGAGTAAGGTGTGCTCTACTGACCGTTACGATGGTGTAGTGATTGGGAAAGGTCTTGGTCGGATAAACAGGACGCATGTGTGGTGTAGAAGTTCCACATTCTCCTGAAAACAAACAAAAAAAATGTTTTCCTCATTTTTCCAAGAACTTTTTATATCTTTATAACAGTAAAGAGTCTTCAAATACACTTCAGAGAAGAATATACAGTTTTAAAGGAGATCCTCACTGCAGTGGATCTTCAGACAGAAATGAATCAATAACATACGTAGCTTCTTGATGGCTGGAAGCCGGTCTCCATAAAGGTCCAGGTAACCTGCTCTGAAACCATCCAGTGAGATCAGGAGCAGTGGAGCTTTGGAGAAACTGTCCAAACAAAATGAAGAAGATCAGTGGCTGCTGTGTGATGACCACAGTGAAGAAGATCAGTGGCTGCTGTGTGATGACCACAGTGAAGAAGATCAGTGGCTGCTGTGTGAAGACTACAGTGAAGAAGATCAGTGGCTGCTGTGTGATGACCACAGTGAAGAAGATCAGTGGCTGCTGTGTGAAGACTACAGTGAAGAAGATCAGTGGCTGCTGTGTGATGACCACAGTGAAGAAGATCAGTGGCTGCTGTGTGAAGACTACAGTGAAGAAGATCAGTGGCTGCTGTGTGATGACCACAGTGAAGAAGATCAGTGGCTGCTGTGTGATGACCACAGTGAAGAAGATCAGTGGCTGCTGTGTGATGACCACAGTGAAGAAGATCAGTGGCTGCTGTGTGATGACCACAGTGAAGAAGATCAGTGGCTGCTGTGTGAAGACTACAGTGAAGAAGATCAGTGGCTGCTGTGTGATGACCACAGTGAAGAAGATCAGTGGCTGCTGTGTGATGACCACAGTGAAGAAGATCAGTGGCTGCTGTGTGATGACCACAGTGAAGAAGATCAGTGGCTGCTGTGTGATGACCACAGTGAAGAAGATCAGTGGCTGCTGTGTGAAGACCACAGTAAAGAAGATCAGTGGCTGCTGTGTGATGACCACAGTGAAGATCAGTGGCTGCTGTGTGATGACCACAGTGAAGATCAGTGGCTGCTGTGTGAAGACTACAGTGAAGAAGATCAGTGGCTGCTGTGTGATGACCACAGTGAAGATCAGTGGCTGCTGTGTGATGACCACAGTGAAGAAGATTAGTGGCTGCTGTGTGAAGACTACAGTGAAGAAGATCAGTGGCTGCTGTGTGATGACCACAGTGAAGAAGATCAGTGGCTGCTGTGTGATGACCACAGTGAAGAAGATCAGTGGCTGCTGTGTGAAGACTACAGTGAAGAAGATCAGTGGCTGCTGTGTGATGACCACAGTGAACATCAGTGGCTGCTGTGTGATGACCACAGTGAAGAATGCTGTTCCAGAGTCGTGACATGACACTGATGAATTGCTCAGTCTTGTTGAATGAGACACTGATGTGATGTGAGTCAGGATTGAACCTGAACACACTGAACTTCTCATGAAAATTACAACATGCGCATTACAACACTGATCAGAGATTTGCTCAATCATCTCAACTGACCACTGACCCCTGGAATTTACACAGGAATCTCAAGATGATTTAGACAAAAACACACATACACACAAACACATATATACACACACACATACCCACATATTCACACACACACATACTCATACACATAGACACACATATATACACACGCACACACATTTACATACACATACACACACACACACATTTACATACACATACACACACACACAAATATATATACAAATATTTACCTACACACACACACACACACACAGTTGATATGTTTCCACACTTGTGTAGTTTTATCTGAGACTCTGAATGTAATAAAGCCTCACGTGATGAACTTTACTCCAGGATACAGAAGAGGAACATGTTAGAACAGGATCTGGAGCAACTGACTTACTCACACTTACACAACACACACCATCAGCTTCACTCTTTAACACTAATTCATCTGCAGCTGCAGTGACATTTCAGATAAATAATACACTTAAATTTTTTAATCTGGTGAATATTTCAGGAATAAGGTAAAATCCGGAATACTGTTGTAAAGCTGTAGGAAAATTCCAGCTGCAGGAAACGGTTATGGAGGCAGATGCGGGCAGGCAGATTTATTTGTAAACAAAACCTGAACAACACAAACAACATGAATTTTAGAATCTTAAACATAACCTCCGCTAAACACACACACACACACACACTGTCCTCCAACATCCTGGAGAACGTGTAAACCTTTCTCCAAGACATCCTTCCAGGAACGCTAAACCTCTTCACTGTAGTTCTGTAAATAATTAAATCAGTAAATAAATACTTCATGTGCGTCTGTAGATCTCATGATGTAGCTCGTGAGTGTTTCTTCATATCTCTGAGCAGTAAACTCTGTGATTCTGGACTGAGTCTGATGGTCTGCATGCTCCTGAGGAGGTTCTCCATGTGTAAAGAGCTCTCTCTGTTTATCTGGTGTTCGGAGACGGCTTTCTAACCTTACCCAGATTAATGAGCAACAACGAAATCTCTTAATCACTATGGAAACAGGAAGCATGTACTTATTTATTTCCACCTGGTTTCTGAATGAGGGTTTACTTTTTGGGAAAAAATGACTAACACTCATGCCGCACTATATTGCCAAAAGGTTTGGGACACCCCTCCAGATCATTGAGTTCAGATGTTGTTTTTCAGGGGTTGGACTCGGCCCCTTAGTTCCAGTGAAATGAACTCTTAATGTTTCAGCTTCATACCAAGACATTTTGGACAATTTCATGCTCTTTGTGGGAACAGTTTGGGGATGACCCCTTGACTGACCTGCACAGAGTCCTGACCTCAACCCCATAGAACACCTTTGGGATGAATTAGAGCAGACGCTGCGAGCCAGGCCTTCTCGTCCAACATCAGTGCCTGACCTCACAAATGTGCTTCTAGAGGAATGGTCAAAAATTCCCATAAACACACTCCTAAACCTTGTGGAAAGCCTTCCCAGAAGAGTTGAAGCTGTTATAGCTGCAAACGGCAGGACAACTCCATATTACATTCATGTGCATGTAAAGGCAGACGTCCTCATCTGGGACAAGGCATCCCCAAACTGTTCCCACAAAGAGCATGAAATTGTCCAAAATGTCTTTGTATGAAGTTGAAGCATTAAGAGTTCCTTTCACTGGAACTAAGGGGCCGAGCCCAACTGCTGAAAAACAACATCTGAACTCAATGATGCGGAGGGGTGTCCCAAAACTTTTGACAATATAGTGTATTAGCGTATCCTGATGCCATTACTGCTCTGTTTCCATTTAAAGGTTTGTGCCAGTCTGAAGAAATTCAATCCTGCTGCAGTTTTCTCATGAAGTCAATACAGGGATCCATAAATGGACCCATTTCACAAAAACAAATTATGTAATCTGATCCTCAGTTATCCCTGTGCTGAGAAGGTGTATCAACATTATTATAACAACAAAGAGATTTTGTAAAAACTCATCCGGACTTTTTTCTTGTTAATCCCATAATATTTTTTCTCTGTGATGTGAGATTTCATTGAAACCGGATCACTGTCTGACTCCCACCACGTTCCAACATCTGCTTTAACACCTGTTCAGAGCTCTGTTAGACTGAGGAACTTTCACACCAGCAGATGATGCAAATATGTCATCCATTGAAGTGCAAATATCTGTTCATGTGTGCTAAGCTTTATAAATTTATAAATAATACTTCTCTGAGGAGTTTCTATGTAAGGTTGCTGTTGATTTATGTTAAGTGTTTGCAGTAAGAAAGTACCTGAGACTTCAGGCTCCAATTCTATCAATTCTGACTTCACACTGTCGGTCAATTCACTCCATGACACTCACTGCACCAGGACTGGAGATGGAGATGTGGGAGGTGACCACCTCTCTCTGATGGTGAACAACCAGGCATGAGAAAGGCTTGTTATCTGCAGGGGGTCAGGCTTAGTGCCCCTTTCACTGAGATGAAAATATCTTTGTTGATTGATCCTGTGGTTCAGCCTCAGACTGATGTCCAGACTCTTACAACCAGCAGCTCCAACATGCCCACAAAAAATCTAGAGCCATGGTTGCAGTCAGCAATCTGTGGGTCTGTGACCTTCTGTGGTTTGAGGATGGTTATGGAAGTATGGATTGTGCAGATTCTTTTAACCAGTCTCATGTCTTCATGAACAGCATCTAACAGCCTTATCAGGAGAAAAGAAAGAACTTTCAGGAACCAATTCAGTGTTTCAACTCTAGAGAAGGACTGGGGGCTGCTACCTTATCTGATCATGAAGATATTAGATGTCCTTGTTCTGACCAGGGTCCAGTTTTTTACTTCTGTCCAAGATGGAAAGGTCAGAACAGCAACTTTTTCAGAGTCTGAAAATTTGGTGATGCTCTGAGAGAGTAAAGGGTCAAGAGCAATGCTACTCCAGGAGATCTGTGTTCCAACTACCTGGGTATCACCATGTACATCTCCAGATTCTACAAGGTCTTTATTTAGGCATTACTCAGTCCTCTCTCCATTGCCTACAGCTGGTTCAGAACGCTGCAGAATGGCTTTTAACCGGTACCAATAAGCATGCACACATCACCCCGGTCCTTTCCTCTCTCCACTGGCTCCCGGTACCTTACAGAATTCAATATAAAATCTTGACATTTGTTTTTAAATCTCTGTCCAGTATGGCCCCAACATATTTAAACGAACTTATCCAACTGCGCACCCATGGCCGAACTCTGAGGTCCTCTAATCATGTACTGCTCCAAGTGCCCAGAGCAAGATATAAATTATGGGGTGACTGTGCTTTCTCAGTGGCAGCTCCTAAGCTTTGGAATTCCCTCCCTCCTGATCTTACTTCTGAAAGGGATTTATTGAACTTCAAAGCTAAGCTAAAGACATATTTATTTACCAAAGCTTTTGTTTTGTAGTAGAGGGTCTGCTTAGTCTCCTGTCTCCTTACTTTTATGTTCTCTAATTTTATTACTATAATTTGCACATTTGCACTTTGTTCAGCACCTAGGTTCTACATGGTAGTTGTTAGGTGCTATATAAATAAAGTTTGAATTGAATTGAATTGAATTTTTGAAGGTCATCATGACCCCCCTGTTGGTGATAGCATGGGACTCATTTCTGTCATCTTCACAGTCAACCACAGGGGGTTCCTCATCACCTTGTGGGTGGGGTATCTGGGTATTAAACACCATCTCTGGCACACAGAATGCAAGGTATGGATGTAACATGGCCACTTTGTGATTGTCTCAGTTTCAAGCATATCCAGGTGATACCCTCTGCCCCAGATAGTTCATCAAGTGTTCAGATTTGTACCTAGCATTAAATGACCTTATATATCTATTACAAATACCTGTAAAAGTCACTATCAGATGAATAGCTTCACATTTCACAAACTGTATACAAACATGCACAGGACATTTGATTACTACGTGTATATCATACCTTTCAGGGCACTGGGGTGTCTGGATCTCCTCACATTCATCTTCGATCCATGGCTTTACTCCTGCACACAATAGTCAATCCAATAAATAAGAAACCTGAGTTGCATTCAGAGCAAAAGGGCTGACATTCTTCAGGAAGATGGGAGATATTTTATATTCAAAATGTAAAAACCACAACACATTCAATCAAAACTCAAATACTTATTAAAGAATAATAAATGGTTTAATGTAGACATGTTTCTTTACCATTGTGCCATCATTTAAAACAGGTACCGTATGTACTTCTAAAAACCTGAAACGTGGAAACACCTCCAGTCTTACACAAACGGCCGCTTACACATCAACTAACCCTAGTTATTAAGTAGCTCAGACTGGGCTGACCACTGCATGTACCTTGCTCTACAGTTAAGGTTGTCAACATTTACTGATGACTGTGCAGTATTTACAATATAAACAGAAGTCTGTCCAAATTCCCCAGATATTCACATTACATCATTTCAGTCTGTGAAAGCACATGCAGGTACACGAAATAGGCTCGGCCTCTTAAACAAGCAAACAACAGTTTGGCAAGATTCCTTAAGAATGCCTTTATAAAGTCAGATAAATTACACACTGAATCCCAAATAGCTAAATACTAGGCACACATGATGTTAAAAAAGTTTCTTCTACACAGAACAAAGAGCTATCTGAGACTCATACATATATATACAGACCAAAGGCTGCTAACCCTAAACCCTAACCCTCTCCTCACCACAGCAGAATCTGGACCATATCCAATGTTGACCTGGTGAGCAAAAATGCCAAATCAGTGGGAAAACTATTTTTATTAACTGAACACACTCATGTTTAAATTTATATTCAAATACCAGTGATGGTTATAAATATGTACGTCTAAACACCTCCCTGTCGGAGAGCGAGGGTAATAGCTGAATAAGTATATAATTAGCTATTATAAATAGCTGAATAAGCTAATAATTTTCTATAAAAAAGTGTGTAAATATCATGAGCAGACAGTAAGAGTCTAACTGAAGACGGGATTTTCTCAGAAAAACCACATCCACTACAATCTTTACTCTCTGTGGAAATCTTTATCCCATGATTCTCGCTGGTGTTTTCTGTCATTAAAGACAGCAACAGCAGTAAACCATAGGAAATCCACCCTGAAGATTTTAATCTTTATAATTAACATCAGTTCTTTTTCTCCCAAAAATGGAAATGGATCATGGGACACAGCTTCATTCAGGTCTTGATGAGAAGGCGTGATTGTGACTCCGCCCAGTTTTGGTGGACAAGTCTAGCTTTATATATACACTAGGGCAGTACAATGCACTCCATTTAACACAATACTGCATATCTTACTGTTTTTAGTAATACAAATGCACACTAAAATAACACACTAGTTATTTGGTAAAGAATAAATAAATGTGGTGTTGACACTGTGATCTTAAAAAAATTAAAGCCTCGAGGCATGAATTTACTCCTGAAATACCACCATCATAGCATGCATCCTCAAGTTCTGACAAACGACTACTGAAACATTACTAAATCTCAATACACACACAAAGCTGCCTAAATACTAATATAAATAATATCATAACATTTGTGCTCCTTTCACTCGTCCAACAGTGTGTCCTTCTCTCAGGTAATGATGGTCATCCATTCTTTTTGTTCTTTTTTTTTTTTTTAAAGAAACTTGACCTCACCTACATTCCTGCTTTCCTGAAAGTACCTGAAGTCCAGGGAAGGCATGCTGAGATATTCACACATGGTACACACACTTCCAGAAAATGCCCAGTGATGTGTTTATTCTTCCTCCCGATCAAAACTGATGTGTTTCAGTCATTTAATCAGAGTCAGTGGAGCTGCATCGTGAGATTTCATGAGAAACATAAACACTAAATGAACATTCACAAGAAAACTTCAGTTCTAACCAAAAACCCAGTTCAGAATGAAGGGAAGTGATATCTCGACTGATCTGCATACATAATCGTGTAGATGCCTTCAAATGCCTAGTGTTTGATTATAATCTACTGAAAAGAAATGGAGAAAAAAATGTAAAAGCCTTCAAGATTTCACGCTTCAAGAAGCTTTATTGTCATTTCAACCACATATAGCTGACGCAGTACATAGTGAAATGAGACAACGTTTCTCCAGGACCTGGTGCTACATAAACATACAACATAAAGATCAAACACAAAAAACAACACAAAGCTAGGACCGAAAGTTCGTCCAAGCCACATAAAGTTTCATCCTGTTTCTTTTCCCTGTAACTGACCAGTTGACCATGCCAGAGTAAACCAAGCTCAGCTCCTTAACTGATGAAGCTTTGTTCTGCATGTCCTTCACAGATCTGTCCTTTCTTGTCTGGTTATTTGATGGTTTGTTGCATACCATGACTTGTTCCCTGAAGACAGAGATTTCCCTTCAGTGATCTTCTGAAGAAGAATATTCATGATCCATTAATCAGCTGCAGGCCAATTTCAAAATTTCCTCAACTGTCTCTCATTACTGGTGTGTGTCATAACTGAATGTCTGAGTTCACGGAACTGAAATAGCTCTAGTCAAATGAATGACCTCGGGATTAATAATGACACAAACCATCTCCATTCCAGTGCCAAGAGATTTGTGCGTAGCTTCTGGGACCGTAAATAGCCTGAAATCATTTTAATGGAAATAACTTTTATGAACGACTTTCCTCTTAAAGGAAGACGGAAACCTTCTCCATTTAAAATAAGTCTATATAAGTCTTAGTCTACAGTGTCTAAGGTTCCACTGAGCTTCATCATAGAAAAACATGAGATCTATTATTCATATGCCCCATATGTCTTATGTAACTCCACCTCCACCAAAGTGTGATGTGGTCTGAGGAGAAAAGTCCAAAAGGAAGGTATGTATGGAACTAAAAAAAAAAAAAGCACAAGACCAGAAGAAACCCATCCCCATGGTGCATCACGCTTTAGAGCTGCTCTTCTTCAATCAGAACTAGTTGAGCTTCAGATACCAGTGAATTTCAGTGCAAAACCTTCAGGTATCTGCTAGTCAGCTGAAGATGAAAAAGAATTTCAGTTTTCAGCACGACGACTTCAATCACACGTCTACATCAAGTTCATGTCATCATTCTAGACCCATATTTGTCATTTTAACATACACCATATTGCCAAAAGTATTCGCTCACCCATCCAAATAATCAGAATCAGGTGTTCCAATCACTTCCATGGCCACAGGTGTATAAAATCAAGCACCTAGGCATGCAGACTGTTTTTACAAACATTTGTGAAAGAATGGGTCGCTCTCAGGAGCTCAGTGAATTCCAGTGTGGAACTGTGATAGGATGCCGCCTGTGTAACAAATCCAGTCGTGAAATTTCCTCGCTCCTAAATATCCCACAGTCAACTGTCAGCTGTATTATAAGAACGTGGAAGTGTTTGGGAACGACAGCAACTCAGCCACGAAGTGGTAGGCCACGTAAACTGACGGAGCGGGGTCAGCGGATGCTGAGGCGCATAGTGCGAAGAGGTTGCCAACTTTCTGCAGAGTCAATCGCTACAGACCTCCAAACTTCATGTGACCTTCAGATTAGCTCAAGAACAGTGCGCAGAGAGCTTCATGGAATGGGTTTCCATGGCCGAGCAGCTGCATCCAAGCCATACATCACCAAGTGCAATGCAAAGCGTTGGATGCAGTGGTGTAAAGCACGCCGCCACTGGACTCTAGAGCAGTGGAGACGCGTTCTCTGGAGTGACGAATCGCGCTTCTCCATCTGGCAATCTGATGGACGAGTCTGGGTTTGGCGGTTGCCAGGAGAACGGTACTTGTCTGACTGCATTGTGCCAAGTGTAAAGTTTGGTGGAGGGGGGATTATGGTGTGGGGTTGTTTTTCAGGAGCTGGGCTTGGCCCCTTAGTTCCAGTGAAAGGAACTCTGAATGCTTCAGCATACCAAGACATTTTGGACAATTCCATGCTCCCAACTTTGTGGGAACAATTTGGAGCTGGCCCCTTCCTCTTCCAACATGACTGTGCACCAGTGCACAAAGCAAGGTCCATAAAGACATGGATGACAGAGTCTGGTGTGGATGAACTTGACTGGCCTGCACAGAGTCCTGACCTCAACCCGATAGAACACCTTTGGGATGAATTAGAGTGGAGACTGAGAGCCAGGCCTTCTCGTCCAACATCAGTGTGTGACCTCACAAATGCGCTTCTGGAAGAATGGTCAAAAATTCCCATAAACACACTCCTAAACCTTGTGGACAGCCTTCCCAGAAGAGTTGAAGCTGTTATAGCTGCAAAGGGTGGACCGACGTCATATTGAACCCTATGGATTAGGAATGGGATGTCACTTAAGTTCATATGCGAGTCAAGGCAGGTGAGCGAATACTTTTGGCAATATAGTGTATATGTGTAGACTTTTTAAATCATTTTATATCTAGACTTTTTATATCCTCTTGAAGCCGGTTTCCATGCCTACATCACATCCTAAAGCCCTTCTCCATGCCTACATCACATCCTAAAGCCCTTCCCCATGCCTAAATCACATCCTAAAGCTGGTTTCCATCCCTACATCACATCCTAAAGCCCTTCCCCATGCCTACATCACATCCTAGAGCTGGTCTCCATGCCTACATCACATCCTAAAGCCCATCTCCATGCCTACATCACATCCTAAAGCCCTTCCCCATGCCTACATCACATCCTAAAGCCCTTCTGCATGCCTACATCACATCCTAAAGCCCTTCCCCATGCCTAAATCACATCCTAAAGCCCTTCTGCATGCCTACATCACATCCTAAAGCCCTTCCCCATGCCTAAATCACATCCTAAAGCCCTTCTGCATGCCTACATCACATCCTAAAGCCCTTCCCCATGCCTAAATCACATCCTAAAGCTGGTTTCCATGCCTACATCACATCCTAAAGCCCTTCCCCATGCCTACATCACATCCTAGAGCTGGTCTCCATGCCTACATCACATCCTAAAGCCCTTCTCCATGCCTAAATCACATCCTAAAGCTGGTTTCCATGCCTACATCACATCCTAAAGCCCTTCCCCAAGCCTAAATCACATCCTAAAGCTGGTTTCCATGCCTACATCACATCCTAAAGCCCTTCTCCATGCCTACATCACATCCTAAAGCCCTTCCCCATGCCTAAATCACATCCTAAAGCTGGTTTCCATGCCTACATCACATCCTAAAGCCCTTCCCCATGCCTACATCACATCCTAAAGCTGGTTTCCATGCCTACATCACATCCTAGAGCTGGTCTCCATGCCTACATCACATCCTAGAGCTGGTCTCCATGCCTACATCACATCCTAAAGCCCTTCCCCATGCCTACATCACATCCTAAAGCTGGTTTCCATGCCTACATCACATCCTAAAGCTGGTCTCTATGCCTACATCACATCCTAAAGCCCTTCTCCATGCCTACATCACATCCTAAAGCTGGTCTCCATGCCTACATCACATCCTAAAGCTGGTCTCTATTCTTACATCACATCCTAAAGCCCTTCTCCATGCCTACATCACATCCTAAAGCTGGTTTCCATGCCTACATCATATCCTAAAGCCCTTCTCCATGCATATATCACATCCTAAAGCCCTTCTCCATGCCTACATCACATCCTAAAACTGGTTTCCATGCCTACATCACATCCTAAAGCCCTTCTCCATGCCTACATCACATCCTAAAGCTGGTCTGTCTCTATGCTTACATCACATCCTAAAGCCCTTCTCCATGCATATATCACATCCTAAAGCCCTTCTCCATGCTTACATCACATCCTAAAGCTGGTTTCCATGCCTACATCACATCCTAAAGCTGGTTTCCATGCCTACATCACATCCTAAAGCCCTTCTCCATGCATATATCACATCCTAAAGCCCTTCTCCATGCCTACATCATATCCTAAAGCTGGTCTGTCTCTATGCTTACATCACATCCTAAAGCCCTTCTCCATGCATATATCACATCCTAAAGCCCTTCTCCATGCCTACATCACATCCTAAAGCTGGTTTCCATGCCTACATCACATCCTAAAGCCCTTCTCCATGCATATATCACATCCTAAAGCCCTTCTCCATGCCTACATCACATCCTAAAGCCCTTCTCCATGCCTACATCACATCCTAAAGCCCTTCTCCATGCATATATCACATCCTAAAGCCCTTCTCCATGCCTACATCACATCCTAAAGCCCTTCTCCATGCATATATCACATCCTAAAGCCCTTCTCCATGCCTACATCACATCCTAAAGCTGGTCTGTCTCTATGCTTACATCACATGAGACTGGAGTCTCCTCAACATCCCAACATCAGAGTCTGATCTCACTAATGATCTTCTAGCTGAATGAATCCTAACATCTAGTGGAGAACCTTCTCAGAAGAACAGAGAGGAGCTGATGATTATAACAGGAAAGAGAGGAGAATAAATCGTATTGTGATGGTCAGCACATTTTGGCCTTAAAGTGGTCATTTCCTGATATTTAAACACATTTTTTTATGTTTTGTGGAAAAAATATTCTGTTCAACACAAAAAGCCCTCCATCTAACACCACTCTGCTAACACTTTGTAATTATCTGACTCCAACTCCACATTGACCTGACAGCTCAGTTTGAGCAAGACTCTAACTAAGGATCATGCAGACTGGATGAATGCAGATACAAGGTTTTATTTGCAATCAGCGCTGGTTACAAGAATTGAGCTGCTCATGAATTAACATCCCAACAACCTCTAACAAAACATCTCAAAACACAGTCCTTTTATCTTTTCATATGTTTCAAGCCAACATCTCTTTGCTGAGAAAGTCCCACCTATTTTCTTTTTGGAACATCAGGTTCTTTTTGAACACCATTATCTTTTACTTTGTAACTTTTTCGAATACCATTATAATAAAATTTTCGAGAATTATTATATAAAAAATATGGGCGTTTTCACCCTAATCAGTAGGACTTTGTCCAGCTCACTTTCATCAAGTAGCTCATTTGAACATGCATGTGTAAGTTCTCAGGGCCGCGGCTCCATCTTTTGTTGCTTAATTTTAATCATCATTATTCTTTTTATTAAATGTTGTACTAACTGTTCTCTTATGTATCTTACTGCATATTTAATTCTAGCTATCTCCCCTGCAACTATCGCTTCCATTTGACGCGCTCTATTTGCGCTCAGGGACGAGCTCTATTCTTCTCGAGGTATCAACATGTCTGTAACTGGGCACGACGGCCTTGGGCACAGCTCAAACCCTGGCTGCTGCAAATTTGGCACTTCTGTCCAAGTTTTTCCTACTGCTGAGAAGGCCTGTCAGACTGACGTCACTATCACTGTCACTCGCTCTACACAGGACGTTCAGACTAAATACAAAGTTAACAAACATACCCAGACTTCTCGACCTTCATGTCGTGTTAAACCCTATATTGTCAAACCCATACAACCTGGTCAAAATTATTCAAAATAATATTAACTGTAAAGTTATTAAAGTGAAAACAATGACCAGTTAAAACAAGTTAAAGCCATTCAACCAAAACTACCCCACAATATTAAAACATTAGAACATAATAACTGATGGAAAATAAAACAAAACAAAACAATGAATGATTTATAATTACTAATTTTAGTGTGATTCCTGATCTGATGTCTGATCTGATCAGAGCTTAGCTCACTGGTCACTCAGTGTTTTACCTGGAACTTTATAGACAAAGAAATGAGAAAGATGAGGTAAACTTTTATTTTAAAAAGAGCGTCATCTTCTACACCAGCTTCTCTGATCTAGATCTTTCACTATGATGATTTTAAATCGCAGTAAATTATTTGATCATCCAGAAAAAAAATGAAAATGAGCATGTTTAAGGAAAGCATAGGAGGGTGGAATAATAATAATAATAATAATAATAATAATAATAACATCAGCATCAATCATAAAAAACATTTTCTGTTGAATTCTTGTACATATTTTTCTTGTGTAACTCTCACCAACACGATCACTGTTCTGCTACTCAAAATTCCACCATTTTCACTCATTTTGGGGTTAAAATCTTTGTTCCTTTTCCCCTCATGATGAATGATAGATTTAAATTCCTGAGAACTCTAAAGCAAATTCCAGAGACCTCTAAACCATTTGCTGTGACTGAAAGCAGATCGAGAGCGGGTGAGAGGGGGCGGAGTTTCAGGGAGCGTGGGTTAATATCAGAGAGTAAATCATTCCAGATTGCTGTGTGGATTATAGAGATTGCTCGTCTGGTCTGTGTTTGTGAGGAACAACTAATCCCAGGGTTCACTCGGACGAGTGATGATGAAATCATTACATCATACCGCCTGAATGATCTGCCATAAACCCCTGAGTGGACACAAAGAACCTTCCCTGCTTTGGTACTGAAGAGTAAACAGACGTGACACTAACCCAGGTAGTGTCACACACACTATAATACTCTGAGATTTAGTTTTAACAAACAGGAATCCTCCTGCTCTCTGTTCTCCTAGTGTAACTCTAATGAAATGATGTATTTCTAATCCTCACACTACCTCACACTAGCTCACATTAGCTTACGCTAGCTCACACTACCTCACCCTCTACCCTGTTTCTCCTCACCACACTGAACCTCACTTTTTTCTACTTCATGACAGAATGCAGTTTTCCCTCTTAAACACCTGCTTTTTTATTTTAACTAAATAAAGAGAGCACAGTCCAGCTGTCCTGTTTTCTGTTGGTTGAAACTTTAAGATATAAATTTATAGCTGAAAGTGAATTGTTTTTTCTGCTAAACACTTTAAATGCTGCAGATCCACCCAGGTTCAAACTGCTGCTAATTTATATAGAGCTCTACTCTCGGAACTCTCAGCTTATTAACATTACACAGCTTATTAACTCTCTGACCAATCCACCGAACAGTGTAACTGGACTTTGCTGTCTGTTGTCTATATATACACTTAATATTCATTTACAGTTTTTAAACTCTTTCTGCCTGATCTGGCAACCCGGCTGCTGATGATAGGTAACTGATATGATATGAAATGACTGATGAGCCACAGAATCAGGAGCAGTGATCAGATCTCCAGCTCCATCTGTGGTCAGATCTCCAGCTCCATCTGTGATCAGATCCACAGCATTATAGCCCAAAAGACCTGACTGCAAAATGTTTTTTTTTTTTAAGTATATTATTTAAGAATAAATTTTCATATGAAGTGGGTAACAATAAAAATCTTTACCGTTTACAGTAGAGTGCTGTTTCCTGGCAAATATGACGGCTAGGATTATAGCCAGCAATGTGATCAGAGCAACCTGAGGGACAGGTAGAAACATAATTAATATCATCTTCATCATCATCATCATCATTATCAACAACAACATCATCATCATCATCATCATCCTCATCTTCAACAACATCATCACACTATCATCATCATAATCATCTTTATCATCATCAATAACAACATCATCATAATCATCTTTATCATCACCATCAATTACAACATCACCATCATCATCTTAATCAACAACAACAAAAACAATATCATCATCATCATCATCATCATCATCATCAACAACATCATCATCACCATCATCTTCATCATTATCATAATCATCACCATCATCATCAATAAGAATCATAAATGTTCTATATATTTTATCATCCTTCAGGTCAGTTGGGAGTCATACACACACTGTACAGATGTGTTTCATGTGTGTTTCATGATGTGTTTTTCTCAGTTCAGATCTTCAGCAGATTTCTCTTGCTGTGGAACTCCTACAGCTCTGCTGAAGCTTCCTGGAGCTCTGCGGTTTGTCAGATGTTCTCAGGAGGAACTCTGTGAAGATGGAGGTTTGTGCTTGATTGTGATATGTGACGTCCACAAAACTGGACCTAACAGCTGAATTATAAACTTGTGACCATTCTGAGATGTTTATGAATGAGATTGTGGTTTATAGAATTTCCATCATGATTATGTTTGTGCAGATCACTGACCTTCTGTGTCCTTCGTGCTGAGAATTTTATTACATATAGGAATAGATGCTAAAATATGTGGAAGCTCATTCCGCAGCTACACAGGCGTAACAAAGCTTGTGGAGGAGTGGAAGCGAAAGAAAAGATGAACAAATTGTTTGAATTCCTTGCTCGGTGTCAGTGTCGGAGTGTCTGTGATTTCAGCATAAAAGATAAGAGTTCAGGTCTAAATATATGACAAGGATCTGCTGATATAATATTTCTTTTATCTGGATTAAATGTGATGATTTTCAATTTCAATTCCAGCACCAGAGGCACAGTTCACGTGTTAGATTTCTATTTAACTAATACACGGCATTGCCAAAAGTATTGGGATACCCCTCTACATCACTGAGTTCAGGCGTTGTTTTTCAGGGGTTGGACTCGGCCCCTTAGTTCCAAAAAGGAACTCTTAATGCTTCAGCTTTATACCAAGACAATTTCATGCATTGTGGGAACAGTTTGGGGATGACCTCTTCCTGTTCCAACATGACTGTGCACCAGTGACCAAAGCAAGGTCCATAAAGACATGGATGAGTGAGTTTGGTGTGGAGGAACTTGACTGACCTGCACAGAGACCTGACCTGAACCCCATAGAACACCTTTGGGATGAATTAGAGCGGAAACTGCGAACCAGGCCTTCTCGTCCAACATCAGTGCCTGACCTCACAAATGTGCTTCTAGAGGAATGTGCTTCCACACCCACACACACACACATCGTGGTGTTATTCAGTCATTCGTCTTGCATGTGTGAGAAAGTATGTGAGAATTTTTCTGTTTATTTACTTAGTATTTGTCTTCTATATTCTTATATATATAGTGTATGTGTGGTAATAGAATAATTAACTGTTAGAACTGATTAGTTAGTGCATAAATATCCAAAAACAACTGAATAATGCTGATGAGACGAGTTTTAAAACAAGCATAAAGCTACAGTCTGAGCTCACAGACAATAATGTATAAAATCGTCTCGTATTATATAACTTTACATCTGTAAGTGAACGTTATTACAGTAATGTCTTCCACTTTCAGTGTTTAAACCTCCTGTTGTTATAATAAACTCATTTATTATAACAGTATATTTATATTTATATTATAACATTATAACATATTATAAGTTGGTTCTGATATTTGAGTAAAATATCTACATTAAAACAGAAATCCATCACTGCTTTACTATTAGAGGATTAGAGGAGGACAATAGCAGAGGATTAAAGTCCTACAGGTTCAGACTTGCACTTTACCTCATACACTCCTTATGGCTAGTCTTCATTTTCTCCGAGAAAGCACAACATTAACCTGCAGCTGAGGTTCATGTAAATAAACTTGATAATAATGAAGAGATTCATACAGTGTGAACCTTCTAGTCTGGTCACATCATCTCATCTTCATCAAAATCACCCAAAGAGCTCAAACCAACAATACACAAGAATCTTTCACGTCTCCAATAAACTAATCCTATTAAATTCCCAGTGCTGTGTAAAAAGTACTTGGATTTAAGGAGTTGATCCTCCTCCAGCAGAACCTCAGCCTAGTGTTCCCTGTAGCTGCAGATGAAACGTTCAGGAGGAATTTCAGACCGATCTTCCTCACAGAACTGCTTCAGCTCGAACATATCCTCATGGTGTTTGGTGTGAACAGATCTCCTGAGGTTCTCTCATCATTTTTTTTTGTAATTCATTCTGCATTGATTTAAATCAATGTTTCAGATCATCGTCCTGCTGCATCATCCAACATCTACTGACCTCCAGCTTCCACACTGACCCCTGAGTTTCTTGGGAATTCATTTTTCCCTCGAACAGTAATGCAGCTCCAGGCACTGATGCCATAACTACCCTGAACCTCTGGATGATGTTTTCCTGATGGTATGTGGTGCATGTTTGCACCAGACACAGTTCTGCATGTTCCTGCCAAAATTCAATCCACTAAATATTTTTCCCAGAGAATTGTGGTGTGTCACCATGGTCATTGGTAAACCTCACGCTCACACAAATGTTTTTTTCTTTTATTGTTTTTTTTTGTTTTCTATTATCGAACCCACACATGTGTAATATTTTCCAGAGGCGTTACCCAGTTCTATTCATTTCTTCAAATCTTTAGCCATTCCCTGTCTGGATGCCACTTTAAAGAAGAGTGACTCAATACATTATAGACATTACATTAATAGACATTTTGTGTAAGACAGATGGATAGATGAATGCTGATGCTCTTTGAAAGAACTCTCTTTCAAAGAACTTTCTGTAACTCTCTTGATCCTACTTCCTCAGAGAGCTCTTGTTTGTGAGGCATGGTTCACATTAGCAGATGCCTCTTGTGAAAAACAAACTCTAAAAACTTTAGTGCTTTTTCTAGCTCGAAACCACACACACAAGCTCTAATCTTTTTTTTTTCCATTTCATTCAGGGTTGCTAGGTTTGCAAACTGTTAGGTTCCACCTAACTTTTTTCCATTGAATAACATTTTCAAGAATACACTGATTTGTGTGTTATTAGTTAAAACAGCATGTGACTGTTGATTACTGTAACCAAGAATCCTTTAAGATTTTTCTTGCTGCTGTGAGAATTTTGTGTAAACTGGAAGGTTTGGTGAATCTACTGCTATATATAACTTTAAAAAAGCCGAGAGTTAAGTGTTCGCCACTTACGCTTTACTACAACACATATCTAAATATGTACTTAATTAGTTTAGACTTCAACTAATCTGTACTTCTGATTAATGAATCAAACAAGTGCAGCTGAGGGAGTGAGGGAGCATCGTGGAGCGAGCTGAGAGACGAGATGTCTGTTTGGAAAAACAAGCAGTTACGAGATGAAGGGGTTTATGGACTGGCTGCTGATGTCAGATCACAACTACAGTAATTCCTCCTGATTATTACAGTCCAGAAACAGGGAGATGATGAAGGAGTCATTAGAGAGCCCACACACAAGCCATGAATCCTCTGGAAGGTCCTACAGACACTCTGAAGCACGAAAAATGAGTATGAGAACAGCTTTTTCCCCCATAATTTAGATAATAAGCTTCTTTTTCAAATTTTATTGTAAAAATTGTGTGATAACTGTGATAACTTATTACTGTGTAGTGTATACAGTGTATGCACTGGGAAATAATTCCCTGTGTGTGTGTGTGTAAGCACTTGGCCAATAAAGATGTCTTTGTTACTAACATTTTCTGCGTCATCACTTTATCAGCTTTCACACTCAAGAATAAGAAGAATTTCACACAGAAATGTTGTCTGTGTTTTCAGGAGTCGGATATAAATGCTACTTAGACTGAGGGTCACCTGGGAGAAGCTGAAATTCAGCACAGATGTGATATGCTGCAGTACAACTGCCATCTGGACGTGTAGTCATTATATAATGTCCATCATGATCTCAGCTGAAGTGAGCTCTAGGTTTGAAATGTCATCAAAGTTCTGGAGGCTGAAACTTTCCACAAAACTGAACTCTTTTCACAGTCAGCGAGTATTATTATTCACCAACATACTGATTCTGTGGTGTACAGCAAGGCGTAAGCAGTGAGAACGTTGGAGGAAGTCTCAGTGAAGCTGTTAATTATTTTATTGATTAATTAGTTTAATTGATTAAAGTGAAAAGAAGAGCAATCAGTTTCATGCACTCCAAAAGTATTGGAACAACAAGAGCAGTGCTTTACATTAAAGGATTTTTTTTTTTAAAAAAGGACATATTAATATGAGCAGATTGATGAGAACTTCAGCTTTTAATTATGATTTCATTTCCCAGTTTGTATCACAGCGTCTTTATCCGGTTCATCATCTCATAATCTCAAGTGTTGTTTACTTGAGCAGGTTTTTTGCTGTCACATATATGATTTAATGAGTCTGTGTTTAATAATATAATAAATCCTGATCAAAGGTCAACCTGAACTACACACCAGTCTCCAGAGACTTTCAGCTGTTTGGATAGTAGTTTTCTGTGTGTGAGACACCCTGAGGTTTTCCAGCTAAAGCACAGACACAAATAAACCAGACTGCACCACACTGCAAGCTGTCTGTGTTATTATTTTTAGTTCCTCAGCTCAGTCTTTACTCCCAGAAAAGTCACTGCAGCGTTTTACAGAAAGACAGTGTTTATATTTTACGGTTAAAGCGTTGGCTTCACAGAGTCATTCAGACAAGATTCATTCACATTATATTCTTTTACACCAGAGCTGTTGAACAATTTCTCCCTGTTTTTTGGTTAAAGAATAAAAACAGTCACGATAAAACACACACACACACACACAGCTGATATAATAATGTAATAATGACCCCAGATATGTGACCACAGTGGTGTAATACACACACGGCCCTCAAGCACATCTCTCAGGGTTTCCAGGGTGTGTTTTTCACCATGTTCTTTTTTATAAAAGCATTGAAAGTGAGACTCCTACAACTCGCATGTAAACAAAATGAAGCCAGAGCTTCACCCACACTCCAGCAACAGCAGGTCAGGTTTGTTGTTCTTTTCGGAAAACAGTGGATCTGGCAACCCAACCTGCCACGACACAATCACAGTAATCTGCACAGAGAAGAAAAATGCACCCCAGCCCAAGGGACGCCTCAGCTTACAGAAACCTGCTTCTACCACACACTTCTCCATAGAGCCACGATGTTTCTGTGCTTTCTCTGGAAATCTGAAGGTCTTTTAAAAGAAATATAAATACAGCTCTTCTATACACTATTATAAATACAGTTCTGTAAATACAGCTTTACTATACACTACTATAAATACAGCTCTACTATACACTACTATAAATACAGCACTACTACACACTACTATAAATACAGCTCTATAAATACAGCTCTACTACACACTACTATAAATACAGCTCTATAAATACAGCTCTACTACACACTACTATAAATACAGCTCTATAAATACAGCTCTACTACACACTACTATAAATACAGCTCTACTATACAGTACTATATATACAGCTCTACTATACACTACTCTAAATACAGCTCTATAAATATAACTCTACTATACAGTACTATAAATACAGCTCTACTATACAGCACTATAAATACAGCTCTACTATACAGCACTATAAATACAGCTCTACTATACACTACTATAAATACAGCTCTACTATACACTACTCTAAATACAGCTCTACTATACACTACTCTAAATACAGCTCTATAAATATAGCTCTACTATACAGTACTATAAATACAGCTCTACTATACAGTACTATAAATACAGCTCTACTATACAGTACTATAAATACAGCTCTATAAACACAGCTCTACTATACAGTACTATAAATACAGCTCTACTATACAGTACTATAAATACAGCTCTATAAATACAGCTCTACTATACAGTACTATAAATACAGCTCTACTATACACTACTCTAAATACAGCTCTATAAATACAGCTCTACTATACAGTACTATAAATACAGCTCTGCTATACACTACTCTAAATACAGCTCTATAAATACAGCTCTACTATACAGTACTATAAATACAGCTCTGCTATACATTACTCTAAATACAGCTCTATAAATACAGCTCTACTATACAGTACTATAAATACAGCTCTACTATACACTACTCTAAATACAGCTCTATAAATATAGCTCTACTATACAGTACTATAAATACAGCTCTACTATACACTACTCTAAATACAGCTCTATAAATATAGCTCTACTATACAGTACTATAAATACAGCTCTACTATACACTACTCTAAATACAGCTCTATAAATATAGCTCTACTATACAGTACTATAAATACAGCTCTACTATACACTACTCTAAATACAGCTCTATAAATATAGCTCTACTATACAGTACTATAAATACAGCTCTACTATACACTACTCTAAATACAGCTCTATAAATATAGCTCTACTATACAGTACTATAAATACAGCTCTACTATACAGCACTATAAATACAGCTCTACTATACAGCACTATAAATACAGCTCTACTATACAGTACTATAAATACAGCTCTACTATACACTACTATAAATACAGCTCTACTATACAGCACTATAAATACAGCTCTACTATACAGCACTATAAATACAGCTCTACTATACAGTACTATAAATATAGCTCTACTATACAGTACTCTAAATACAGCTCTATAAATATAGCTCTACTATACAGTACTATAAATACAGCTCTACTATACACTACTCTAAATACAGCTCTATAAATATAGCTCTACTATACAGTACTATAAATACAGCTCTACTATACACTACTCTAAATACAGCTCTATAAATATAGCTCTACTATACAGTACTATAAATATAGCTCTACTATACAGTACTATAAATACAGCTCTGCTATACACTACTCTAAATACAGCTCTATAAATATAGCTCTACTATACACTACTATAAATACAGCTCTACTATACAGCACTATAAATACAGCTCTACTATACAGCACTATAAATACAGCTCTACTATACAGTACTATAAATATAGCTCTACTATACAGTACTCTAAATACAGCTCTATAAATATAGCTCTACTATACAGTACTATAAATACAGCTCTACTATACACTACTATAAATACAGCTCTATAAATATAGCTCTACTATACAGTACTATAAATACAGCTCTACTATACACTACTCTAAATACAGCTCTATAAATACAGCTCTACTATACAGTACTATAAATACAGCTCTACTATACACTACTCTAAATACAGCTCTATAAATATAGCTCTACTATACAGTACTATAAATACAGCTCTACTATACACTACTCTAAATACAGCTCTATAAATACAGCTCTACTCATTAAAATAAATAGACATTTTACTGTGTGCTTCATTAAAACAAACAAAACAAAAAACACATCTTATCAATTATATCTTTCAACATCACTAAACATCTGTTAAGCACATGTTCTCTCTCTCTCTCTCTCTCTCTCTGTGTGTGTGTGTGTTTCTCTCTCTATCTCTATCTCTCTCTGTGTGTGTGTGTGTGTGTGTGTGTGTGTGTCCAAAATGGATTCATAAAATAATTTTTTTTTTTAAAAACAGTGTAGGATAACTTTTTTGTTTCTGAAACACAGATGAAATCAAATTTTAAACTAATTAGTGCATAAATAATTAAATAACAATTAAATAATTTACTAGAGAATGTGTGTCTGTGATTGCGCGCGTGCTCGTGTGTGTGTGTGTGTGTGTGTGTGTACTGTACAGAGACTCACCACAGTGATTATTTTAGCGGCTCTACCCCTGGCCACTCGGTGTTGATGCTCTGTCCGCTCTGTCCGCTCTGTCCCCAGCAGTGTGTCTGCGTGTCTCGCGCTCTTGTCTTCTCTCTCAGCTATTTCCATCACTCCAGCCTGAGACTAACACACACACACACACACACACACACCGTTTCCCTCGTCAGGTCTAATAAAGTGTGTGGCTCTTCCCTCAGAGGCGTCCTGCTCTGTACTGCACCGCTCGGACACTCTGCATGTGGAGGACTGTTTTTCTATATGTTTGTTTTGACGTCACGTCTGTCCCCATTGCATGCTGAGACATAATGACGCCAACTCGGAATTCTCCGACTCAGAAATTCTATATATATACCACATTCACACGAAATTCTTCGGAAATTAAAAGAAACACTTTCTGTAACTTGTCTAAAACATCTGGAATTACAGTTGTTTAATTATTAATTTCGTTTACGAATCAAGTGGATGATATGAAAGAGCAGATTGAGAGCGAATTCAACTTTTAATGCTAAACTATTCAAATTCAAAAGACTGTTTAAGAAAAAAAAAAGATAATGGTGATATTTGTAGTTCTTACTTGTTTACTACGAGCGCTGACATGTTACAGTGACGTCAACCAAAAGTTTCCGAGGTGTAATTACGAGTTGAATAGGAGTGGTCAGGGGCTGGGCCAGGACTGCTGCTGGCACAGACTACAGACTATGGCTAGAGTTTATGATTATATTTTACACATAATGAAGAACTATAAAGAATTCTTCTAAACAAGTATAAAGTGAAGGACACCAGAAGTGTGTAGTTTAGTATTTTTAGTCTAAAAGGAATAACCACACCATGACCCATGTCAAAACTAGCTGTTGTGGTGGTTTGGCCCTCTGGATATAACTGAATAAATGGAATTCAGTGTAGTTAATCACAGGGTGGAGGCTAACGTGACACCCTCACGTGCTTGCTGTAAAAGCCCAGAGCTCACACCTGTTCTGGGCTCAGACCTGTGCAGTCCAGATCCTAAAAAAAGGTTCAGAACTTACACTTACTGAAGTGCATAAGTGTAAATATATTGGTGGAGAAAATGAATCAAAACACTAAAACCCTGCATCATGTGATCAAATAAAACTTCATGAAGCTAAGTAAATGAGGAAAAAAAAGAATCTCAGAGCTGGATGAAAGAGTAAACGATGAAGGGAAATGCAGTGTAAGGCTTCAGGATATGAAAAAAAAAACAAGAAAGACACTGAGTCGAAAAGAAAGAGACTCAGACAAAGATAAAGTATGACTTTAAAATATAAAGTAAAAGTAAAAGTAAAAGTAAAATATAATAACGCACACACACACACACACACACACACACACACAAAAGTTAAGTTGTCTTTATTTGTCACATATACATTACTATATTTTAAAAATAAAATGCTAATGAAGTTCTCGTTATTTAGCATTTATTTATTTCTCATACACAGGCACAGCGTCTCATAAATACTTTATCTGGGATAAGAAGAATATTCTAGAAAATTATACAGCAAATTAAACCTCTTTTATTTTGAGTTTCAGTAACTGGATTAAAATCAGATCGTTGGTATTGCAGTGTCTCAGAAATTCCAGTTCCTCAAAATTCTATATAAAAATATTTTGTCACTGTACCAGTCTCTGAGGAAATGACTGGAATGGAATGATGAATGAATAAACAAAGAAACCTCCACAGTTTCTTTAAATAAAGGTTTTTGTAAATCACAGGAATGTTCCAGGATGTAAACTGGATAAGGGGCTTTAAAAATGTTTTGGAAAAAAAGACATTCATGAAAGCAAAGAAAGTTTAAATAGAAGTGTTTGGAGGTGATTAACATTTTTTTTTGTTAAAAAGAAAACAAACATATTGTTGGTGTAAAATCTAGAATTTTTGAAATCCATTTGAAACTACATTCCTACTTTAACTACATTCAACAAAGAACAAAATACAAAGAAACGCGACTGTGAATCCTCAAATCTACACTATATGTATTTCTTTTCCTTTAAAATTTCTTTCAATATTTCATTTGAGTGATATTTTAAATATGTTCCAGTCCACAGAATCCAGTCAAATCTTCCTACATGGAAGTTTTCCAGTTCTGAGCAATGAACCACAAGAGCAACCTTCAGAATTTATGAATAAAATAGTTGGTGAAAAAGTCTTTCAAAATAAAAGTCACTTCATCTGCTGAGTGAAACTGAACAATTCCAAGAGCTTGCATCTGTTTTTAGATATTTAAATAACATCTCCATCTCAGCTGCAGATCCAATTCCAGACTTCAATCAGAAAACTTCTGTAAATCATGACTGACCCCTGACTCTTTCTCTCTTCAGGTTAGAAACCCAGAAGACGAGCTCTGAAACCCTGCACCAGTCAAAACCTGCTCTTTCTTCATTCAGGCCTGAACATACCACACAATAGACCATACAATAGACTACATTTAACTGTGAGCTTTATTACATCCTCATTGTGTATGCAGCTTTTCATTTCTCTCCTTCAGCAGATCACTTTCCTTTAGCAAAGGAGAAACTTCACCTAGAAACATGTTTTGGGGGTTTTCCTGTACGAAGCTGTCTGTTAAGAGCAAAGTCCACAACCTTCACTGTTCCAAATATCATTGTCTAGTCTGGATAAATAATTAATGTGTCCTGCCCAGACCAGACCGCTGTTCCTACATGTTGGGAAACAGAAACCAGTGAAGCTGATTCAGTCTCCCGGAATGAGCCAGGTGAAGGATCACAAGCCGTGTTCGTGTTAATGATATATATACTGTAGTGGAAAATTTTAAACTTTCTGTGATAATGTATGTGCGAGGCTTGTGTGTACGTGCAGATTGTCATGTACATGTGTGCAAAAGACTTGAAATTTGCTGACAGTTGAATAATCCTTGAAGACAATATGTCCTCATCTAAGGGGAACTAAGTTGGCAGGGTAAGGAACTGAGAGGAGACACCTGCCCAACAATTATAGCTTGAACTTTTGAACTCATGCAACTTCTGTTAAGAGTGTATGCATAAAAGCAGCATGAGAGAAAGGGGAAGCACCTCTCTCTCGCAGATGCACTGTGTGTGTGTGTGTGTGTGTGTGTGACTGAGATGTCCTGTGCAGTCTTTTTTATTAATTATCTTTTCTACTCTTACTGTGACTTTAGTTAAGTCTCCAACTTATTTAAATTTGTTTAACCGTTTTCCACCACAGAGAGTGTCCAGTGTTTTGCCAGTAAATTGCCTCATCATGGCTTTTAAAATCTTTATCAGACAGTTTGTGAGGTAGTTTGGTGTGACAGAGGCAGTATTAAATGTTTATCTAATGTCTGGTGTGATGAGTTTCTCTCCTGTATTTAGTATCATATTAGATTGTGTTAATAGTATTGTATAATCATGTTAAATTGTGTTAATATCAGATTAATATCAGACTGTATAGACTTAAAAGCTATTTTCATCTGTGGAAACTTCTGGAAAGCTGAAGGTTTGAACAATGACAAGAAGCAGAATGACTGAATGTTTCAGGTGAACTGCCGAGTTTTTTACTAATCACTTAGATTGGATTTTATTTATACTTTTTGAACACACAGTGCTGATCACTGCTTCACAAACTTGTATGTTGTAATGGCCTTAAAACCTCCTGAAGCATGTAGCTAACGTTTTATTTTTGGTGAGGTGAAGTGTCAGTATCAGGTTGCTAGTGCAGTTAGCATGGAATGTGCGAGCTCCTCAGTCAACATGTCAACTATATATATATATAAAGACACAACACTCTTTTCAAGCAAAATACTACCAAAAAAAGATTACAGTGGAACCTCGACATAAGAATTTAATTCATTCTTAAGGTGAAAATTTGTATTGCGAAACTAATTTTCTCATAACTAATGTAAATGTAAATAATCCGCTCCAGCTGCCCTAAGACATGACCAATATTCCTAGTACGAAGTGTATGTAAACTGTATGGCTGCTTACAAAGAACTGACCCAAGCCAAGCATTCCATGTCAAGGGTCCTCACAGGAAGTCGTGCCACCAAGCTTGGGCTAAAAATAGAACAGACCGCCCACACCACCAATCTGTCAACAAAAAAATACCCGGACAATCACCTAGCTTTTGAAAGCATGCTAAAGGTGATGTTGGTATCATGGGTTAACTCTTTACAAACAGCTTTCACTGACTGGAAAATAATCGTAAAATTCGTAAACTCACTTCGATTGGCTTCCCTCTGCTTTCCAATGAAGATAACAAGTTGTGCTTCGTATGCCGATGTGAGTTTCTTGCAAAATTTCAATTCTCAAGGTGAAAATTCGTAAGGGAGGGAAGTCGTATGCCGAGGTTCCACTGTATTATAAAAAATATATATAAAAACAGTGAATACAGTAATGATAATAAGACAGTAGAGAATTTGGACATTCAATGGTAGCTTCATTAAGTATGACAGTGGTTCAGTATTTAGTTTCCAGCCTTTGCTTCTTGACAGCTCTGGGCCTGGAATCAAAAAGTTACTGAGATAAATGTTCTCCGGGTTTCCTCCATCTTTTGGAGTAAAAAAAGAAAAAATACAAAGTTCTATAATTCCTAAACAATTAATTATAATTTCAGTTCTAATGTTCTGTTTGATGGACAAATAAAATAATGTTTGTGCTAATGTCCAGTTTTTTGAGAGGAACATTCATCACACTTTAGGCATTTTCCTGCCGAGCCACTAGACACCTCACACGTCCATCCATCCATTGTCTATACCCGCTTTATTCCCAATTAGGGTCACGGGGGGTCTGCTGGAGCCTATCCCAGCACACATTGGGCGAAAGGCAGAGGTACACCCTGGACAGGTCCATCGCAGCACCTCACATGTATTTAATAATATTTTCTTCCATTGTTCATTTACTCACCTATTTTTCTCCTCATGATTAATCCTCCATATAAGTTGTGTGAGTTTCCTCCTAAGTTTTAGTGCGTTTAGTTTGTGTCTTTCTTAAGAAATAGAAAAGCCTGTGTTTGTATTTATCTCCTGAATCATTAAAGTTTTTATAGATAAAACATCAGACTTCATAAGGTGACATGGTGTTGTATCTAATGGCAGCAGTCAGTCTTCTCAATCATGAACTTCTCTCATGTCCCTCAAAGCGACTTGTGTACATCTTTTTGTAATTCAGTCTAAATAAGAGCTTCTACTAACTGAACAAACATAACAGAGGTGTGTGTAATAGGGTATTACAGCAGTACAGGTGAACACAGGTCAGCTGATCAGAATCTTCACATCCAGTAGTCCTCCTGCTCCATCCTGAAATTATTCACCTCACAGGGATTACTTCTCTTTTTGCTGTAATGAAGCTCTAAATAAAATGCGAGAGCTGAAGAGAGAAATCTCTTCACTGATCCAAAACACTCATCTTTCCTCATGCAGCTGTTGGAATTCTTGACCAAGATGTGATATACCTCACACCTGCTCCTGAATCCCCCTGGATTTACATGACCCACCACATGCTTCCAGAGAGAGAGAGAGAGAGAGAGAGAGAGAGAGAGAGAGAGAGAGAGAGAGAGAGAGAGAGAGAGTGTAATTCTCTACATTTCCACATGGTGGCATGAATTCCCACTGTCTGAAACACTCTGTGTCTGTGTGTGTGTGTGTGTGTGTGTTTGTTTGCTTGTGTGTGTGTGTGTGTGTGTGTGTGTGTGTGTGTGTGTGTGTACAATAAGAATGTCTCACACATCAAGTCATGCACCTCCCTGGTGTGGATTATCTTCCTTTAACAACACACTACAACAAACTACAACACAACACATCACACCACAACACACCATAACACATTACAACACAACACACCACAAAACAACACAACACACCACACAACAGACCAGAACACAACACATCACACCACAACACACCACAACACATTACAACACAACACAACACAACACACCACAAAACAACACAACACACCACACAACCAGAGGTGGACAAAGTACACAACTTCCTTACTTGAGTGAAAGTACAGATACTATTGGTCAAACTTTACTCCATTACAAGTAAAAGTTGTAAAGACAGATTTTTACTTAAGTAAAAGTACAGAAGTACTTGTTTTTAAAAGTACTTAAGTATCCAAAGTAAAAACTAAATGTCAACGCATTGTTTTATTATTTTTATATGTTGTATGCAATACTTACAGCACCATTTGTAGCAAGCTAGTGAATATACTGACCAGTTTGTAGTATCTGTTGAATTAAGAGCTTTTAGAATGTTACAAAACCTATAGAAATTAAACAACTGAATTGACAAAAAAGACGGATATAATCATTTTCATTTTTTATTTAACAATCCTACCACCCCCAAGAAAGAAGTACACATCTATGTGTATCCATTCATGCACATTTGAATCAAGTGGTCTGTAAATGCAGACTGATCAGAAAAAAATCCAACTGTAGCTGTATAACTGCCCCACAGCAACACTGCTTTAACAAAGAGCAAAACAGGAAGACTTATTTGCCATCAAAACAAAAATTACGTGTGACAACGATACTATGCCTCACAGATCACTAGCAGAGAGAAATCGTACTATAATCAAATAAGTCAAACTTAAAAAAGTCCTTGTTTATCTTAAGTAGAAGCTGGTTCTCAAAGTTATGCGGATTAATTGCTCCCCGTTTTGGGCTGAAGATCAATCCAGCTGCACTAAAAAGCCTCTCACAGGCCACTGAGGCAGGGAGGGCTGTGTTCAGCTTAAGTGACAGAAGCGAATGTTGTTGCCTATCTACGCACACTCATCATAAACAAAGCATTTCACATTTTACTTATTCTTATTTATCCAATATAATTTACTATTCGCATTTTATATGTTATATATATTTCCACATTTCATTTACACTGTTTTAATATGCATTTACACCTTTCTCAAGGCTCCTCCCTCCTGCATGCAATGCGTTGTGGCAATGCGAGTGTGGATTGTTCTGAACTTTGAATTTCTACCAGAAGTAGTAGACCATCCGGGAATTTTTTTGAAATACTATGATTTGGGGCATACTAATTCTATTTTCGAATACAATTTATTACAGATAAGTAAGTAACATCATTACCAATGCGTTGGTGGTGTATATGCAAAGCTATGGCAACTAGGCAAACAAATACATAAAAAAAAAAACCTTATGCCTTACTATACATGCTTCATGGCACAGGCAATATCCATTTCAAGCCTTTACCAGAAATTAAAAGTATACATACCTCAATATGCTTCCGCAGGCTGGATGGAGAGTTTTTGTAGGCTGCGATGTGGTTTGTTTTCGATAAATAACATTTAAAAACATTTAAACTGAAAAGAATCTTTACTCTTTTCTAAAGACTGGAACATACTGTCTGAGTATGGCCATGGTTGCGCGCACTGCGCCGATGATCTGTCTTCATCCATTTTATCACCAACTGATCAGAGTTCAAAAAATGACGGAAAACCACTGAACTTCACAACATGTGATGCTACAAGAATGAAAAAATTCATCCTCTGATTAACGTAACTACTTTCTACTCAATGACCTTGACAGAAATGTAGTGGAGTAAAAAGTACATTTGTCTTTCAAATGTAGTGAAGTTAAAGTAACAAGTTTCCAGAAAAAATAATACTCAAGTAAAGTACAGATACTCAAAAAGTATACTTAAGTACAGTACTCATGTAAACGTACTTCGTTACTGTCCACCTCTGCACACAACAGACCAGAACACACCACAACACATCACACCACAACACACCAGAACACATCACACCACAACACACCACAACACATCACACCACATCACCACAACACACTACAACACACTAAACCACACCACAACACACTACAACACAGCAGACCACACCACAACACAACACACCACAAAACAATACAACACAACACACTACAACACAACACAAAACAACACACCACAATACTAGACACTGGAATGTTCTGGTCTTTAGTCAGTGATGTAATGTGTTTTCTTTCACTGATATAATAAAATATAAAATATTTCATTATTACAGTAGTATAATATATTAAAAATCTATAGTATTAATGCTTAGGTTTGCAGTAACTGTATAATCTCCATTGAAACATGTAAATATTATGGTCTGGATTTTTTTGATAAACTAAAGCTTCTGTATGTAGTTTCTGAGTAGACGTGCTGCTACTTCATCTTCATCATCATCATACACGACTGAGCACAGAGAGGGCTCTGAGAGGATCAGGGCTGACCCCTGTGTGTGTGTGTGTGTGTGTGAGGGAGGGAGGTTACAGTTTGTTTTTTTAATGCGAGTTTCATATTTGTATATGTGTTTTGTGTGCTGTGTGTATTTGTGTGTGTTATGCATGTTGTGTGTATTTGTGTGTGTTGTGTGTATTTGTGTGTGTTGTGTGTGCTGTGTGTATTTGTGTGTGTTATGTGTGCTGTGTGTATTTGTGTGTTATGTGTGTTGTGTGTATTTGTGTGTTATGTGTGCTGTGTGTATTTGTGTGTGTTATGTGTGTTGTGTGTATTTGTGTGTTATGTGTGCTGTGTGTATGTGTGTGTTATGTGTGTTGTGTGTATTTGTGTGTGTTATGTGTGTTGTGTGTATTTGTGTGTTATGTGTGCTGTGTGTATGTGTGTGTTATGTGTGTTGTGTGTATTTGTGTGTTATGTGTGCTGTGTGTTATGTGTGTTGTGTGTATTTGTGTGTTATGTGTGCTGTGTGTATTTGTGTGTATGTGTGTTGTGTGTATTTGTGTGTTATGTGTGCTGTGTGTATTTGTGTGTGTTATGTGTGTTGTGTGTATTTGTGTGTTATGTGTGTTGTGTGTATTTGTGTGTTATGTGTGCTGTGTGTATGTGTGTGTTATGTGTGCTGTGTTTGTGTTATGATCATTATGCTGTTAGATCCATCAACTTCTGCCAGCTTGCCAGTATATAAATCAGGAGTAGCTTTGTGTTGTTAGGGAATAAATGAAGCTTGAGAAGGTTTTAATTCAGCAGAAGGTTAGCTTCACTTTGTAGAGCTGCTCCATGATCCTTTTTCAGGAGAAGATCATGAATATCTCCTGGTCATGGACCTCATGGAGGAGATTTGGTTGTTTTTTATTCAGAAGGCTATAAAGTACTAGATCCCTGAGAGTAACTGTGTTCCACTGAGGTCAGTATGTTTAGATGTAACTATCTCTGAAATGTTCTCTGAAAAGACATCACAACCTACATGACCATCAGAGCATACATGACCATCAGAGCATACATTACCATCACAACCTACATGACCATCAGAGCATACATTACCATCACAACCTACATGACCATCACAACCTACATGACCATCAAAGCCTACATGACCATCACAACCTACATGAGTATCAGAACCTACATGACCATCAGAGCATACATGACCATCACAACCTACATGACCATCAGAACCTACATGACCATCACAACCTACATCACCATCACAACCTACATGACCATCACAACCTACATGACCATCAGAGCATACATTACCATCACAACCTACATGACCATCACAACCTACATCACAACCTACATGACCATCACAACCTACATCACAACCTACATTACCATCACAACCTACATGACCATCACAACCTACATCACCACCACAACCTACATCATCATCAGAACCTACATAACCATCAGAACCTACATGACCATCAGAACCTACATGACCATCAGAACCTACATCACCACCATAACCTACATGACCATCACAACCTACATCACCATCACAACCTACATCACCATCACAACCTACATTACCATCACAACCTACATCATCATCAGAACCTACATAACCATCAGAACCTACATCACCATCACAACCTACATCACCATCACAACCTACATCACCATCACAACCTACATGACCATCAGAGCATACATTTACCATCACAACCTACATGACCATCACAACATACATCACAACCTACATGACCATCACAACCTACATCACAACCTACATTACCATCACAACCTACATTACCATCACAACCTACATCACCATCACAACCTACATCATCATCAGAACCTACATAACCATCAGAACCTACATGACCATCAGAACCTACATCACCACCATAACCTACATGACCATCACAACCTACATTACCATCACAACCTACATCATCATCAGAGCATACATTACCATCACAACCTACATGACCATCACAACCTACATCACAACCTACATGACCATCACAACCTACATCACAACCTACATGACCATCACAACCTACATCATCATCAGAACCTACATAACCATCAGAACCTACATGACCATCAGAACCTACATCACCACCATAACCTACATGACCATCACAACCTACATCACCATCACAACCTACATCACCATCAGAGCATACATTACCATCACAACCTACATCACAACCTACATCACCATCACAACCTACATCACAACCTACATGACCATCACAACCTACATCACAACCTACATTACCATCACAACCTACATGACCATCACAACCTACATCATCATCAGAACCTACATCACCATCACAACCTACATCATCATCAGAACCTACATAACCATCACAACCTACATGACCATCAGAACCTACATGACCATCACAACCTACATCACCATCACAACCTACATCACCATCACAACCTACATGACCATCAGAGCATACATTACCATCACAACCTACATGACCATCACAACCTACATCACAACCTACATGACCATCACAACCTACATCACAACCTACATGACCATCACAACCTACATTACCATCACAACCTACATGACCATCACAACCTACATCATCATCAGAACCTACATAACCATCAGAACCTACATGACCATCAGAACCTACATCACCACCATAACCTACATGACCATCACAACCTACATGACCATCACAACCTACATCACCATCACAACCTACATGACCATCAGAGCATACATTACCATCACAACCTACATGACCATCACAACCTACATGACCATCACAACCTACATCACAACCTACATGTCCATCACAACCTACATCACAACCTACATTACCATCACAACCTACATGACCATCACAACCTACATCACCATTACAACCTACATCATCATCAGAACCTACATAACCATCAGAACCTACATGACCATCAGAACCTACATCACCACCATAACCTACATGACCATCACAACCTACATCACCATCACAACCTACATCACCATCACAACCTACATGACCATCAGAGCATACATTACCATCACAACCTACATGACCATCACAACCTACATCACAACCTACATGACCATCACAACCTACATTACCATCACAACCTACATGACCATCACAACCTACATCACAACCTACATTACCATCACAACCTACATGACCATCACAACCTACATCATCATCAGAACCTACATCACCATCACAACCTACATCACAACCTACATCACCATCACAACCTACATCACCATCACAACCTACATCATCATCAGAACCTACATCACCATCACAACCTACATCACAACCTACATCACCATCACAACCTACATCACCATCACAACCTACATGACCATCAGAACCTACATGACCATCACAACCTACATCACCATCACAACCTACATCACCATCACAACCTACATCACCATCAGAGCATACATCACCATCACAACCTACATCACCATCACAACCTACACCACAACCTACATGATCATCACAACCTACATCACAACCTACATGACCATCACAACCTACATTACCATCACAACCTACATGACCATCACAACCTACATCACCATCACAACCTACATCACCATCACAACCTACATGACCATCAGAACCTACATGACCATCACAACCTACATCACCATCACAACCTACATGACCATCACAACCTACATGACCATCACAACCTACATCACAACCTACATGACCATCACAACCTACATGACCATCACAACCTACATTACCATCACAACCTACATGACCATCACAACCTACATCATCATCAGAACCTACATCACCATCACAACGTACATCACAACCTACATCACCATCACAACCTACATCACCATCAGAACCTACATCACCATCACAACCTACATCACAACCTACATCACCATCACAACCTACATCACCATCACAACCTACATGACCATCAGAACCTACATGACCATCACAACCTACATCACCATCACAACCTACATCACCATCACAACCTACATCACAACCTACATGACCATCACAACCTACATGACCATCAGAGCATACATCACCATCACAACCTACATCACCATCACAACCTACACCACAACCTACATGATCATCACAACCTACATCACAACCTACATGACCATCACAACCTACATTACCATCACAACCTACATGACCATCACAACCTACATCACCATCACAACCTACATCACCATCACAACCTACATGACCATCAGAACCTACATGACCATCACAACCTACATCACCATCACAACCTACATGACCATCACAACCTACATGACCATCACAACCTACATCACAACCTACATGACCATCAGAACCTACATGACCATCACAACCTACATGACCATCACAACCTACATGACCATCACAACCTACATCACCATCACAACCTACATCACCATCACAACCTACATGACCATCAGAACCTACATGACCATCACAACCTACATCATCATCAGAACCTACATAACCATCACAACCTACATGACCATCACAACCTACATGACCATCACAACCTACATCACCATCACAACCTACATGACCATCAGAACCTACATGACCATCACAACCTACATCACCATCACAACCTATATGACCATCACAACCTACATGACCATCACAACCTACATCACAACCTACATGACCATCACAACCTACATGACCATCACAACCTACATGACCATCAGAACCTACATGACCATCACAACCTACATGACCATCACAACCTACATGACCATCACAACCTACATCACCATCACAACCTACATCACCATCAGAACCTACATGACCATCACAACCTACATCATCATCAGAACCTACATAACCATCACAACCTACATGACCATCACAACCTACATGACCATCACAACCTACATCACCATCAGAACCTACATGACCATCAGAACCTACATCACCACCATAACCTACATGACCCTCAGAAGCTACATCACCACCATAACCTACATGACCCTCAGAACCTATATCAGCATCAGAACCTACATGTCCATCAGAACCTACATCACCATCACACTCGACATGACCATCAGAACCTACAACACCATTAGAATCTACATCACCATCAAAACCTATATCACCATCAGAACCTACATGAACATCAGAACCTATATCAGCATCAGAACCTACATCACCATCAGAGCATACATCACCATCACAACCTACATCACCATCACAACCTACACCACAACCTACATGATCATCACAACCTACATCACAACCTACATGACCATCACAACCTACATTACCATCACAACCTACATGACCATCACAACCTACATGACCATCACAACCTACATCACCATCACAACCTACATGACCATCACAACCTACATGACCATCACAACCTACATCATCATCACAACCTACATGACCATCACAACCTACATCACCATCACAACCTACATCACCATCACAACCTACATCATCATCACAACCTACATCACCATCACAACCTACATCACCATCACAACCTACATCATCATCACAACCTACATCACCATCACAACCTACATCACAACCTACATCACCATCACAACCTACATGACCATCAGAACCTACATGACCATCACAACCTACATCACCATCACAACCTACATCACCATCACAACCTACATCACAACCTACATGACCATCACAACCTACATGACCATCAGAGCATACATCACCATCACAACCTACATCACCATCACAACCTACACCACAACCTACATGATCATCACAACCTACATCACAACCTACATGACCATCACAACCTACATTACCATCACAACCTACATGACCATCACAACCTACATCACCATCACAACCTACAACACCATCACAACCTACATGACCATCAGAACCTACATGACCATCACAACCTACATCACCATCACAACCTACATGACCATCACAACCTACATGACCATCACAACCTACATCACAACCTACATGACCATCAGAACCTACATGACCATCACAACCTACATGACCATCACAACCTACATGACCATCACAACCTACATCACCATCACAACCTACATGACCATCAGAACCTACATGACCATCACAACCTACATCATCATCAGAACCTACATAACCATCACAACCTACATGACCATCACAACCTACATGACCATCACAACCTACATCACCATCACAACCTACATGACCATCAGAACCTACATGACCATCACAACCTACATCACCATCACAACCTATATGACCATCACAACCTACATGACCATCACAACCTACATCACAACCTACATGACCATCACAACCTACATGACCATCACAACCTACATGACCATCAGAACCTACATGACCATCACAACCTACATGACCATCACAACCTACATCACAACCTACATGACCATCACAACCTACATCACAACCTACATGACCATCACAACCTACATGACCATCACAACCTACATGACCATCACAACCTACATCACAACCTACATGACCATCACAACCTACATGACCATCACAACCTACATGACCATCACAACCTACATGACCATCACAACCTACATCACAACCTACATGACCATCACAACCTACATGACCATCACAACCTACATGACCATCAGAACCTACATGACCATCACAACCTACATGACCATCACAACCTACATCACCATCACAACCTACATCACCATCAGAACCTACATGACCATCACAACCTACATCATCATCAGAACCTACATAACCATCACAACCTACATGACCATCACAACCTACATGACCATCACAACCTACATCACCATCAGAACCTACATGACCATCAGAACCTACATCACCACCATAACCTACATGACCCTCAGAAGCTACATCACCACCATAACCTACATGACCCTCAGAACCTATATCAGCATCAGAACCTACATGTCCATCAGAACCTACATCACCATCACACTCGACATGACCATCAGAACCTACAACACCATTAGAATCTACATCACCATCAAAACCTATATCACCATCAGAACCTACATGAACATCAGAACCTATATCAGCATCAGAACCTACATGACCATCAGAACCTACAAAACCATCAGAACCTACAAAACCATCAGAACCTACATCATCATCAGAACCTACATCACCATCACAACCCACAAAATCATCACAACCTACATGACCATGATGAAGGTTTAACTCTGGAGACCAAAATATACAAAGAAACCAAATGAACACAGTTCCTATTCTTTCAGGTCTCTTCCACTACGTCCTGATGAGCTCTTCATCATCCTCAGGATATCAGGGATGGATGCATCTTCAAGTAGACTCAAGGTTGTACTGGAATGTAGTCACTAATTCTCAGCTGGAGCAGTGAAGCCTTTCCTTCTCACAGCATTAAACACAACAGCACCTGAGAGAAGCTCTTAATATATCAGAACAAGGCTGTGAGATTCCTCAGGCAGATTAAACTACTGATTATTTCTATTCATTTTTTATTTGTTTAATTTCAGGTCTCTCTAAAATGTCAGCTGGTCAGGATTTGATGAAGGAAGTTTAAACAGATTAATGATTTTCATGGGTCAGAGAACACAGCCTCTTACAACATGGGCAACTTCATCAGGCTCTTCAGGAGAAGCCCCGCTGAGTGAAGTGGACTGGAGTGAGGACTGGAAATCTCCGGGTCAGTCTTAATTCTCAGGAAAATACAACTTACTATAAAAAAAAAATTCAACTTCATCACACAGGAATACTGTTTTCTACTGTTTTTTGTAAAGAAATAAAAACTTTAACAAAGATAATGAAGAAGAAATATTATTAGGGCAGAAGGAGCTGAGGTCCAGTATCACAGAAATATGGAAGAGTTTTATATTAAGGCTGTGTTGAGGCAGGGCAGTTGGGTCATTTCCTTCTGCCAAGTGCATTTTATGAGTTATCAATCTGGGTCTGATGAAGGATGTTATACTGCATTAGCTGCACTGAACTGCTGGTGATGGAGATACACTATATTGCCGAAAGTTTTGGGACATCTGCCTTTACATGCACATGAATGTAATATGGAGTTGTCCCACCCTTTGCAGCTAATGCAAAGAGTTCCCACAAAGAGCATGAAATTGTCCAAAATGTCTTGGTATGAAGCTGAAGCATTAAGAGTTCCTTTCACTGGAACTAAGGGGCCGAGCCCAAGCCCTGAAAAACAACATCTGAACTCAATGATGTGGAGGGGTGTCCCAAAACTTAAAAACTATAAAAACTTTATATACTACATATATAGTATATATATTATATTCGACCAGTTTGGATTACTGGATGTTTCATATTTATAGATTTCTTAACTGGAAGTCATCTCTTTAAATGCTCTGAATTTATATATCTGTGATTTTCTTGGTCTCATTCTTTGAGTAAGATTCTTTCTTGATGATGTTAGTAATTATTTGTCCCAGTATTTACTCATCTTTGGATTCATGTTGAAAATATAAAAAGTTTATTGTTGATGAAGAGGAGAAAAAATAATCTGGGATTTCAGCTGATTTATACAGAGCACTTTAGGAGATATTTATATAATTAAACAAATGACAAGTTTTATATCTTTATTGTAAACATGGAAATGTAAACATGTTCAGTCCTTTAATTAAACTGTTCTTGATGACTAACCATGTTTACACTTTAAGACTCAGTATCCCAGTTTCATTTATTTAGAGACAGGGGCTTGGATTTGAGGAATAAAATAAATAAAACACACTCACAGTTACCGATAATGTGGCTTTATCTTTGCACTGTTGATCTTGTAAAATATGTGACTCTTTCACTTGTAAGTCAGAAACTTAAATATAGAAAGCTTAAATATAATACACTGAGACACTATTTTATTAACTAAAACACAGTTTACTGAAAGTTTACAACTGTTTTGAATTATAACCAAAATTTCCAGCCCTGGCATTTAACTAGTGACCTCAGTACCTCTACACTACCTGGATATTGGAATCAATTCAAAAGAATTGACTTTACGCGTTAACCAGTCCATTTAGACCTAAACTATTTCTCCAAACATTTGTAGATTCTAAAAAAAGTAAGAATTTTGTAAAGATGTAATAAATTAAGATATTTGGAAGGATATGGACAGTTTTCTTTGTTGGTTAGAGTGATTACAGCATGCCTCGGAGTTAAATTACAATCAACTCATCTGACCTTTTGCTTAATTTCACAGCTTTGTTAATTCCCCTGTTGTTCTCACTGTTATTTATTTCTTGTGACATTGTTTGTCTTACCCCATCCTCGTACCTCCAACCCTCTCCCCTCCTCCTCTCCTCTCCTCTCCTCTCCTCTCCACTCCACACCACTCTTTTCTCCTCTCCGATCCCTTCTTTTCCTTTTCTCTCCTCTGCTGCCAAGTGAAGGCAGATTTGGGTGAAGAAGACAGCTGGAGCTCTATCAGTCTTCAGTCTACAGACTTCTGCCTTCTTTCTTGTGTGGACTCTGATAACACTGACTGAGAGAAATTGACCACTGAGGATTAAATCTCACGTTTAACCCTTAAGCTGATTTTTAAAGACCAATTATCTAAAATGCGAGTCTTTGCACTTGTGCTTTTGACCTTCTGCTCCACTGGAACATGCTCCGGGGAGGATAATAAGTGTCCTGATGGATGTGAATGCACTGATTGGAAAGGTTTTTATGTTTCGTGTACAGATATTGCTTCCTTGCCCTTATTTCCTGGGAACACAGAAACACTGTGAGTATGCTGCTTCATCTTTATTCACTTTTTCCCCTACCGTTTATATATAGGTTATGCATCATTACATCCATGTATCATGTATATTTCTCACAAAACATGTTTTATTTATCTTTATTCAGGTCAGATTTGAAAAGTAATATAGCTTATCTGATGTCTTTACCTCTGGAACATAACATAAAGCAGGCTCTGTAATTATAGTCAGTCATATTATGGAGATTTATTTTGATAATTAGCGTAAATAAATCAGAGTTGTTTATGTCTGGTGTATAATGTACAGTATACTGTGTGTGTCCTGAGACGTCGCTCATTTGTTTGTCATTCTGTAGTGGACTTTTATTTTCTTCTTTTACTCATTTGAGTTACAAAATGGCTTCAACTGTATCAAAACAGTTTGTGGAAACAGAAAACAGTAAGTGTTTGGTTTGGAGATATTAATTTAATTATTTAATTAATTATTAATGTAATTTTTTGCAACCAGTTTAATTATTTGGAGGTTAACTTAATATCGTGTTTAGACCTGTGTATTATAGTGAACACTGTGGTGATGTTTCTCCTGATAACTAGCCTGGGAAATTTTGCTGGTTGTAGCCGGTCACCTAGTCTCACCTAGTCAGACTGGCCAGGTTTGAAAGGAGTTTTGGTCATTTTTAGACAGGTTCTAACTGGTCAGGTTTAAAAGCCTTAGATCACCTTAGATCCAGAAAGGGCTGGTTGGATCAGGATTTCTTTTGGACCAAACAGAAGCTGCACCTTTTAATCAGCTGATCTGAGCTTTTAACAGACTATCAAACTATCGGCTGCTTGGTTGAAATAAAAACCTGCGTCCACTCTGTCCATCTCTGGCTTGGTTCTAGCTGGTCAGATTATTTGTAGTTAGAAAGTGAAAATAGTTAGAAAGGCTGTCAGATTTATCACTGGCCTGAATGATTGACACTGATTACAGTTATCACTTTTCCTGTCTCATTCCTTTTAAAACGCCATAAAATACATATCTCACATAACATGACAATGATACTGAACATTGAATGTCCTGAATGAGCTTTCCCAGTTTGGTTTTTGTGCACGCAGATGATCAGGACTTACAGCCGGGAATTACTCTCTGATATTAGAACTGATTAAATTATCCTGAAGATTTCTCAACATCTTTTTGAGAATTATTGAGTTTCAAACTCTCATGAGCTTTTTAACAGTTTTATGAATACAGGACAAAAAAAATAAATCCTAGGACTCGTTCCTTCAAGTAGGTTTTTACGTATATGTTATACAAATTAACTAAACTTGGAGTATTATTATTATTATTATTATTATTATTATTATTATTATTATAAATATAACAATAAGGATATATTAATAAAAATCTAAAGAAAAACTATAGAATGATCATTAGAGCTGCCACTGGGTGGCGCTTGGTTTACGCAAACATCTTTAACTCAGAACTGGTTTCCTGAATCTTCTCAAACCTTCACATGTCACATCTGAGGAAGTTTGCAGGGTTTGTGGTTATAGTTATTATGGGCTGTGGGGTGATGAGTTAAGTTTAGGTTAAAGTTTAACAGACAGGTTGAACATTTTAGGTTAAACGCTACCTTCTCCTAGGGACGATAGCAAGATACAGAATGTAGCGTCTCACTCAAATCTTTAATGTTTTTGAAGCATTTCTCTTGATATTTGTCTTGTGTTAATTCCAGTTGAGAAGGTAGAGTGAAAGATAAAAAACACAACACAAGAATTTTTTGTTATAATAATAAAGTGCTATTTTAATTAGCTCAGTAATTTTACTCAGATTTATGATAATTTGCATAATACAATAAATATGCTGTTTGAACAGCGGAGCTTATGTTACTTAAATAGCTGCAGAAATTTGTGGTCACCTACAAGGGCACTATATTGCCAAAATTTTTGGGACACTCCTCCAAATAATTGAATTCAGGTGTTGTTTTTCAGGGGTTGGGCTCAGCCCCTTAGTTCCAGTGAAAGGAACTCTTAACGCTTCAGCTTCATACCAAGACATTTTGGACAATTTCTTGCTCCCAACATTGTGGGAACAGTTTGGGGATGACCCCTTCCTGTTCCAACATGACTGCACACCAGTACACAAAGCAAGGTCCATAAAGACATGGATGAGCGAGTTTGGTGTGGAGGAACTTGACTGGCCTGCACCTCAACCCCATAGAACACCTTGATATAACACCTTGGATGAATTAGAGTGGAGACTGTGAGCCAGGCCTCCTCGTCCAACATCAGTGCCTGACCTCACAAATGCACTTCTAGAGGAATGGTCAAAAATTCCCATAAACACACTCCTAAACCTTGTGGAAAGCCTTCAAAGAAGAGTTGAAGCTGTTATAGCTGCAAAGGGCGGGACAACTCCATATTACATTCATGTGCTTGTGAAGGCAAACGTCCCAAAACATTTGGCAATATAGTGTATTTTTAAATCCTTTTTCTCCAGAACCATAACGCCAAGTTGAAATTGTGTTGTTTGTCTACATGCTTTATTATTATCCCATTCGTTTCACCTTTAATTTTGTCACCTACTGACCAATACTACTGCAAAGTGTGGAGGAAGAAACAAGATGAAAGTGTACAAGATTAATGAAATATCTCTGTGGTATCAGTTGGATCTCTTTCTTCATTCATTATTCCTTATTCATTATTTCTGATTTATTTTTCCTTTCAGACGTCTTTATGAAACGAGACTGAGCTCTGTTCCTCCAGACGCATTCGCCAACATGGAGAACGTCTCATTAATGTGGGTGAAGTCATTCAGTCACACAGTATTGATTAATGTCGGTCAGTCTGCTGTTCAGAATCAAAGCTGAGTGATTTTCTCTCTAACCTTTTGCTGGTGTAATTAATTCTGCATTTCAGACTCATGTTTTAGGATTAGCTTCAGTGTTGAGTTACTGAGACAAAACATAACATTACCTTGAGAGAGATTTAATTCAGTTCAATTCTATATATAATGCTTTTAACAATGGACACAAAGCAGCTTTATAGAAATCCAGATATAGAATTAAATTATTAAGAATAAAATTTATCTCTAATGAGAGAGTCAGAGGTGATGGTGGTGATGAAGAAGAAACCTGGAAAGAAACTAGATTGAAACCTCATTATCATCTGGGTGAGACTAGAAAGTGGGATTATAAATTATTACAAAACACAGAGAGCGGGATTATAAATCATTATAAACACAGAGAATTGGGATTATAAATCATTATAAACACAGAGAGTGGGATTATAAATCATTATAAACACAGAGAGTGGGATTATAAATCATTACTTTTAACTCTTTTTCTTTTCAGTTATCTCTCAGGTGACGTCACATTAAGAAGTTTAGAGAAAAATTCATTTTTCAACCTGAAGAAAATTACACATATGTAAGTCGAAGATGATTTTTTTTGATGGAATGTGTAAGAAGGATAAATTTAGTGCATTCATTATATTCCATATTTCATTATGTCATAATATCAAACATTCCTGATGATTATGTTATTGAAGTGTTTAATTAAATGTATTCTATTATTTACACCCTGTTGGTTTGACATCACCAATAATTATATCTTTCCAGGTTTTGATTACATAAATAAACATAAATAAACTATATGGCCAAAAGTTTTGGGACATCTGCCTTTACATGCACATGAATGTAATATGGAGTTGTCCTGCCCTTTGCAGCTATAACAGCTTCAACTCTTCTGGGAAGGCTTTCCACAAGGTTTAGGAGTGTGTTTATGGGAATCTTTGACCATTCCTCTAGAAGCACATTTGTGAGGTCAGACACTGATGTTGGACGAGAAGGTCTGGCTTACAGTCTCTGCTCTAATTCATCCCAAAGGTGTTCTATTGGGTTGAGGTCAGGTCTCTGTGCAGGCCAGTCAAGTTCCTCCTTCATAAACCTTTGGAAAAATAGTGTATCTTTATTATTATTATTATTCCCAACCTTTCTGCTTTCATTAGATTCTTGCTTGTGCAGAAAAAAGGGACGGACTAATGGACTCTCTGTCCCCGGGCAGACTCTCTGTCCCTGATCACTGGACCCCACAGTCTTCAAACAGAATACAGGGACTCACCATGTCAGGAGCTACTGGGACAGTTCCCCGTCAGACCATCAGAAGGAGTGCTGGCAGGACATTCATCATAGCCTGCTTTTTATTTCTGTAGTCCCCACGTGTGTTGTGCCACACTCTTCCTATTGTTCCACTTTCACCTGTTCCCCATTTACCCTAATGTTTTGTCCTATATATACCATCCCTTTTGGATCTAGTTTTGTCAGTCATTGTCGTTGTTTGGTTGTTGTTCAGTCAGACTCTAACATTCCCAGGTTCCCATGTTATTGTTACATTTTGTTAATCAGTGTATTTATGCAGTGTTTTGTTTTAGTTTGGTTAATAAGCAGTGCTTTTCAGCTTCGATCCCGGCTTCAGGCGGTGTATTCCAAACGTTACACACCAACATATTTAGAAGAAGAACTGAGGTCACAAAGCCTTTTTTTATCGTCACATATATATTACAGCACAGTGGAATTATTTTCTTCGCCTATCTCAGATGAGGAAGTTGGGGTCAAAGCACTGGGGCAGCTATGATACAGCGCCCCTGGAGGGGAAGGGGGGTGAGGGTTAAGGGCCTTGCTCAATTTCCCAACAGTGGAGCTTGGTGGTGCTGGGGCTTGAACCCCAATCCTCCAATCAACAACCCATTAATCGACATACATGAATCAAGTTGTTTTCTTTTTGTTTCCTCACAGAGAAATAAGAAACACCAGAAGTCTGACGAATATCGATCCTGAAGCTTTCAAAGATCTACCGAAGTTAAAATACTTGTGAGAAAGTTTATTATTTTATTATAATTATTCACAAATGAGTGAATAGAGTGTTCTATTTTTAATCCATACCTTTTATTTGTATAGCATTTTACCATCAGACCTTATCTCAAAGCAGCTTTATAGAAGTCCATTTGTAGAGAAAGATCCCTAATGAGCAAGCCAGAGGTGAGATTGGCTTCGACAAAGTCACACAATGTTGCTGGAAAAAAGATTCATAGTCCTGAAGCTTGTTTAGCTACTTTAATATCCCAGCTGTGATAAGTGGAAACTTTACCTGCTATGGCTGCTTTGGCTGTTAACTGACTTGCTATCACTACTTAATAAGGTAGAGACCATGGGAACTTCCCTGTCTATGCAAAAACTGGACCATTGGGTGGTGAGCAACATCTGGAAGAGTGGAAGTCAGACCACTTCTGTAATATCACTCGATGAGAAGCATCTCCTCTGCATATGAGAGTGATCTTTTGGTTATTTCTGGCATATGTTATCCAGGTGTTTAATCACTGTTCCCTGGGCAGGTGAGTGAGCTGTGTTAGGACAGTAGTTTACATATGTGGCCATTGTTGTATGAACACCAGATTTACTTATCACTCTGAATCAACACCAATCCCAATGAGACTTGGTGAGAAAGTTCCTGGGAATTTAGTAAATACTACATTATACCATGTGACTTTGTGGAAGTTTTCAAGAACCTGAGAACAAGAAGGTAATGAAATGTGTCATTTTTAAAGGAAGGTTTTTACTGTATAGTGATTTTGGGGCTTCATTTATGCACAAGCAGAGCAGTGGAATGTGTGGGATTTATCAGTGTCTGTTGTGTAAAGTTGTGTGTACGCACTTGTAATAAAAGGCAGTGTCCGTATACACATTGGTGCTTCTCTTATGTGTTTTGTTATTGTTCCAGAGGTTTGTTCAACACTGGACTCTCCATCTTTCCTGCTCTGACCAAGATCCACTCTGATGAATCTTCATTCATGCTGTGAGCAAACTTCTGTTAATACAAACGGAAAGTTTACAAAACTTTTGGATTTTCTTTGCTAATACACAATAATATCACAATTGATCTTATCTAGAGAAATTTTTTTTGTCATTTTTTGTCTTTTTTATTGAAGAGAAATTACTGATAATATTTACATCACTGAAATTCCTGCAAATGCATTCCAAGGCATTACCAATGACATGCTAACAGTGTAAGTACAAATATTTTCCCTTTTTATTTAAAGTGTAAAATTATTGATATATTTAATTAGATAATTATATATATAAATATTGAATTAAATAATATTGATTCTTGAAATACTGAATATATAGCAGCTTGATTAATTCCTCAATTCATTATTCTTTTACCTATTATTATTATTATTATTATTAATATTATTATTATTATTATTATTATTATTATTATTTTGAGTTAATTAATTCTTATACAGGGTTTTGGCTGTTTATTGCAGCAGAAAGAGTCATTATACTGGTTTACTGGTTAACAATGCAGTATATTTATACTTCAGTTGCACTAGTGTGTTTTTAAATCAAAGATTTACAGATTATGTCACTTTTGTCCTGTGTTGCTTTTTGTCCATCAGGATGTTATACAGTAATGGCTTTACTAAAATCCAACACCATGCCTTCAACGGGACAAAACTAGATGCCATGTAAGGCTTCTTCTTTATATCTGTAGAGCAAACATGAAATTATTTTATAAAGGTCTAAACACTTGATGATTTACTAAGATATTAAATCACCTTATTAATATGTGTTTGTATATGGATTAAGTGCACATGAAAAAAGAACACGTTATCAGATATCTGAAAGAGTCTGACTAAGGAATATAAGAGAATAAACCTGACCACACTGATAATTATGTGTGTAATTTTTCACTGATTAAATGCTTGGGTGCTATATGAGAATTTGACTAAATACTTAAATGCTAAATAGGAACGTTTTGTTCATGGGGTTAGATTTGTGTGAATGAATCCTCTGTTAAAATACTACTGCTGTGGAGGTGTGAAGGTGTGGAGATGTGGAGGTGTTAATGTGTGAAGGTATAAACATCTGTATGTTTTAAGGCGTGGAGGTGTGGTAAAGGAGGGTCTCTGATATTATCAATAAATTATTATGAAATAATGATCTAAAGGTGATTTACATTACATTCAGAATTCTGTTTGTTGAGTTAGTGTTAAATATGATGCTTATGAGGCTTTTGACAATTTTCACTTTTTCACTATTTCACCACAGATAAAAAATATTTATATTCTAAGCATTTACAATCCTGTCCTCTGTAGATATCTTCACCGAAACAAACAACTAACAGATCTGAGTAAAGACATGTTTGCAGAAACCATTAGTGGTCCAGTGCTGCTGTGAGTACGTCTTATTCTTTTCTTGTTCAATCAGAGGGAAGAATTCCATTCACAAGCTATACCTAACTTTTCCAGTCTGTCGGAATTGTCCTTGTGTTTTTTTATTGTATTTTTTATTATTTGTTATTGTGTTTTGAACTTCTTGCCCACCGTAGTTTCCCACCATAGTTGCCCACCTGCAGCTGCTTTTTCTATTACAGCCACATCAGTTAATGCAGCATTTAGTGCAGCTAGGCTTCAAGGCAAGCTTTCTCAAACTAAATTTCCATTTCTTCCATTAAACAGTCAACTCTTTTCTTGGCTTCTTCAGCTGCTGTGATGCAGATCAGTGACACAGCAGATGAAAGATTCTGCTGAATATAAAGAAACAGACCACAGTATGCCCCCCTTGTGAAGTTTTGTGTGAAATCTTCTTGTTTTATTTTTTGGCAGTGACGTATCCGATTCGGCCGTTACCTCTCTTCCAGCAAGAGGACTGGAGTCACTCCGGGAACTCAGCGCTCGGAATGTTTGGGCCCTTAAAAAGCTTCCACCAATCAAAACCTTCAGACATCTGATTGGTGCTGATATGACATATCCTAGTCACTGCTGTGCATTCAAGAACCTTAAGAAAAAGAAAGGGTTTGTAGAGATAATTGATAAGCTTGTCTTACAAAGTTCATGATTTTAAATTAAACTAAAAATCTACCACTTAATGTAAGAAGTGAAAATGTCTTGGCCTTTATACATCACAACTGATTACACTATATTGCCAAAAGTATTGGGACACCTATTTCATGCTCTTTGTGGGAACAGTTTGGGGATGACTCCTTCCTGTTCCAACATGACTGAACACCAGTGCATAATGCAAGCTCCATAAAGACATGGATGAGCGAGTGGTGTGGAGGAACTTGACTGGCCTGCACAGTTGAGTCCTGACCTCAACCCCATAGAACACCTTTGGGATGAACCTTTGTGACCACCCAGTACTGCTGCTGTCTGCATCTTGGTCACTATTGCACAGTACACACTTCACTTTATATAATTTTGTAATAATTTTGTCCTGCTGCTGTCTGCATCTTGGACACTATTGCACTACACTCTATTCACTTTACACTTTATATAATTTTATAATTTTACATAACTTTGCATCACTGCTGTTGTATTTTACACTTCCTGTATGTACATTTTACACTTTTACACATATACATATTCTATCTTATTTTATATACATATTATATATACATACCCTACTTTATTTGTATTTATTCTATTTTATTCTATTTTTATTCTATTATATTTTTTGCTTACTGTGAACTTGTTTTTATATTTTTATATTTTAGTATAATTTGTATTCTTATTTTTTATATTTCGTATTTTTGTATTTTATTTTTATATTTTTTATCCTGTCTTTTGTCCTGTCCTTATTCCTTTTCCTTTTCCTTTTCCTAGGGTCATAACAGTCGTGTAAGCATTTCACTGCACATCATACTGTGTACGATTATGTATGTGACTAATAAAATTGAATTTGAATTTGAATTTGAATTAGAGCGGAGACTGAGAGCCAGACCTTCTTGTCCAACATCAGTGTCTGACCTCACAAATGCGCTTCTAGTGGAATGGTCAAAAAGTCCCATAAACACACTCCTAAACCTTATACTTGCAAAGGGCGGGACAACTCCATATTACATTCATGTGCATGTAAAGGCAGATGTCCCAATACTTTTGCCAATATAGTGTATTTAAAAGTTTAACTCAGACACAGATTCATTTTGTCTGTCATTCTTTGATGAATAAGGGTCATTATTTGTCTGCAGTGGTAGAGTGTAATTCAATTATATTTCCCTATTTTACTTATGGGAAACTCTTATCTGATAAACATTTGGAATATTTTGTCTTCAGTTTCAAAGAACTATTTAATTCTTTCTAACACAGAAACCCTTCTTCTATCCACAATAGCTACCTGGAATACATCATTTGTAACCTGACTGCAGTTCATGGCCAACACCACAGAAGATCAGTGGATGCATTTACAGTCCAAGCTGTCATGGATTCTATAGACACAAAAGACATGAGTGAGCTCCTGCATAGAAACACCTATGACCACCATGATTTGCTAAGTAGTCTACATTATCATGACTTTCTTGATGGGCATGCTGAGCATGATTTGGGCTTTGGGGACACACTGAAGAATCCTCAGGCAGCCACCAGCCAGGACTTTGACAGTCATTATGACTATATTATATGTGAGGATGGAGAAGCTGTGACATGCTCTCCAGCTCCTGATGACTTCAACCCCTGTGAGGACATCATCGGTTTCAGCTTCCTGAGAGTGTCTGTCTGGTTTGTTAGTTTGTTGGCTGTACTTGGAAATTTGGTGGTTCTCTTTGTGCTGCTCACCAGTCATTATAAATTGTCTGTCTCCCGGTTCCTTATGTGCCACCTAGCATTTGCTGACTTCTGCATGGGCATCTATCTGCTTCTCATTGCCTCAGTGGACCTTTACACGCAGTCAGAATATTACAATCATGCCATAGACTGGCAGACAGGATCATGGTGCACCTTTGCTGGATTTATCTCCATCTTTGCAAGTGAGTTGTCAGTTTATACACTGACCACAATCACTCTGGAGCGCTGGCACGCAATCAATTTTGCAATGCATTTAGATCGTAAGCTGCGTTTGTCTCATGCCTCTGCTGTCATGCTCGGTGGTTGGCTCTTATGCCTCCTGCTTGCCCTTATGCCAGTGTTGGGTGTGAGCAGTTACCAAAAGGTTAGCATATGCTTGCCCATGAGCACTCAGAACCTTTTGGACCAAGTTTACATTCTATTTATGTTAGTTCTCAACATTGTGGCCTTTGTGGTCATCTGTGCCTGCTACATTAGGATCTACTGTGCAGTGCGCAACCCCACTTACACCTCATCCAGCAAAGATAGCAGTATTGCTAAGCGCATGGCTGTGCTAATATTCACTGACTTCCTCTGCATTGCACCAATCTCCTTCTACGCCATATCGGCTGCGCTGGATCATCCTCTAATAACTATTTCAAACTCCAAGATCCTGCTTGTGCTCTTCTACCCACTGAACTCCTGTGCTAATCCTTTTCTCTATGCTATATTTACCAAAGCCTTTCAGGGAGATGTGTTTATCTTGCTCAGCAAGATTGGCCTGTGTGAGCAACGGGCTCAACTGTTTCGAGGCCAAACTGTCTCCACAAAAGCAAGTAGTGGAGACTCAAACAGACGTGGAGTAAAAATAAAAATGCTAACCCGATGGAATGTTCTGGCCACTGCTACCTGTCACCAACATGGACACTAACACATCAGGAGGCAGGAAAACTACTGCCAATCAATCCAAGCACATTCATGGAATGACTGCAACTGGGATATTTTCTTAAACCAGATGTTTAATTATATAAATCTGGTAAGAGGGCTTTTTGTGGTAGATAGTCTGATTAGGATGATCACACATGCTGTGACTGTTGCATGAATGTGCACACCATTAGATTTGTTTCATTTCTACAGAGAAAATAGGCTTGAATATGGATAATGGCAGTTAATGGATATGATTTCAAACAGCTAAATAACAGGCATTCATTTTGACATATCTCAGAAACCTAAATAATTATAAGCCATTGCACATACTTGTATGATTTGCAGAACTAGATATGAAACATAAGACAGAGAGATTTTATTTTATTTAATTTAGTGAGGCTCCATTATCTCAGTGTGAAGGAGGGAATGAGCCTGGGAGAAGGAGGGATGTTAAACTGATTTCCTGGGAAAACACTGAATTCTACAGTTTCTCTTCCATGATGCAGTTGTATCTACATGAACAAAACATTAACGTTAGTTCTTGTATGTTCTGAACTGCTTGATGAACGGTAATTTTTTTTTCAAGAGACAATTTCTTGGCAATAACTGTAAATATTTAATAACATTTTGGCTGATTAATTACATTCTGATATTTTGCTTGTGCCCCAGACAAATGTTCTCTTATAATTATGAAATACTCTGATAATTCCATAATATGAATAAACACGTACATACATTTTGGGTCTAATTATAATGATGTAGGTCTAATTACATGTGTGTTTCCATCTGAAACCCCATTTTAGCACAGACACAATAGAATTCTTCAGTGGTTATGTTCTCTCACATTTTATATGTTTATAACAACCGTATACAAAACCTGTAGCAAATGTTTTATGGTTCTTTAATATTTATTATTCTGATTGAAGATAAATAGCTGACTTCATGTTAAATGTTAACTAAATACACCTGATTTACTTATTTACTTACTTATTTTACTTTGAGCAAATAAAAGAAATCCTCCCAGTCATGCTACTGTAGCTGAAGGGATATTTCACACCAGTTCCAACATGACTGCACACCAGGCCACAAAGCAAGCTCCATAAAGACATGGATGAGCAAGTGTGGTGTGGAGGAACGTGACTGACCTGCACAGAGTCCTGACCTCAACCCCATAGAATACCTTTGGGATGAATTAGAGCGGAGACTGCGAGCCAGGTCTTCTCATCCAACATCAGTGCCTGACCTCACAAATGTGCTTCTAGAGGAATGGTCAAAAATTCCCATAGACACACTCCGAAAGCTTGTGGAAAGCCTTTCCAGAAGAGTTGAAGCTGTTATAGCTGAAAGGGGCGGGACAACTCCATATTACATTCATGTGCATGTAAAGGCAGACGTCCGAAAACATTTGGCATTATAGTATATATCCCTACATTAATATATCTCCTGGATTTTGAGCTGATAATAATAAATAAAAACCTGCACACTTGTGTAACACCACGACCCATTATGCCCCCTCCAAAGCACCAGAGGGAACCCTCACACAAGCATTGAAACATTTCCAGGTCAAGGTCACTTCTGGGTCAAGGACATTTCTGGGGTTCCACGGACATGTAAGTGGCGTGCACACCGATATTGGTGTGAAGTATATTCCCTAGTGTTCATACCAAGCCTTTGTATTGTTGTGATTTACTTACCAGTGCATGACCTTGTTTTGTTCCTTCATCGACTACTGAGGCCTTAACTCCCTCACAGTATGCTACTCGTTCCAACTCCCACTGGTCCCGGCAGCCCTAGAACAGCATTGGGAAGCATGTGTTTCTTCCAAACTGGACTTTAGGAGTGCATCTAACCTCATTTGAAATAAAGAGAGAGACTAATGGAATACCACCTTCCCCACCACCAGGGGGCACTAGGAATACTTGGTAATGCCGTATTCGCTAACCAATGCACCAGCTGTATTCCAAGCCTTTGTAAACAAAATATTCAAGGACATAATCAACAGCTATGTAACATTATACATCGACGATATTCTCAACAACCCTAGATGATGTCCAGGAGGAATTGTAACACTGGCTCAAGGGGCCAAACACCCATTTCAGGTGAACTGTTTACTGACCATAAGAGCTTTGAGTACATAAAAAATGGTAAGCGCCTCAACCCACGCCAAGCGTGCTCTGTTCTTTACCTGTTTCCAATTCATGGTGACCTATCGACCAGGGACAAAGAACAGCAAGGCAGCTATAAGATGTCCTCTCATGCCGCCATGACCATGTGCACCAACCCACGTGCCCAGAACTAATCCTGCCCCCATCCACTGTACTCACTCTGGTTCATTGGGACCTTATGGAGGAAGTGCGACACGGCCAACAGTCTGAGCCCCTACCGCCGGAGTGTTTTCCCTCCAAACAATATGTGCCCACCGACCTGTGAACTTGAGTGATTCAATGGGTCCACACTGCACCCAGTTCATGCCATCCAGGTATCCAGAGAACCACATCCCTGCTCCAAAATGCTTTCTGGTGGCTCTCACTGGTCATGGATTTAATTACAGATCTCCCTAACTCCAAAGGGTACACTGTGGTTGCTACTGACCAGTTCTCCAAAGCCTGTCATCCCATACCTCTGAAAGGCCTGGCCACTGCCATGCAAACTGTCAAGGCATTGTTCCACCAGGTGTTTAGAGTTTGTGGCCTCCTGGAGGACTTTGCTTTGAACCTCAAGCTCCCTGCTGCAAACTGAGTCCCCACTTCACTTTTAGAATTATCCGACATGTCAACTCCGTCACTTACCGGCTTCAACTTTCATCTTCCGATAACATCTCTCCCACATTCCACGTCTCCTCCTCAGACCTGTGCACACACTCCCCAACCAAGGAAACACTGATGCAGAACCCCCTCCAAACCTCTAGAGGGAACCCTCACCTGAGTATTGAACCACTTCCGGATCTAGGTCTGATTTCTCTCAAGATTTCTTCCTCATCTTGTTTCTGGGAGCTTCCAGTCTTGCTTATTATGGATAAATTTATCATTAATATTCTATTGTATATTTATATAAAATTGTTTTGTGAAAATTTCATGTTAAAAGCAATATTCATATAAAATTGTACTGATTTAAATTAAATTGTATCCTAGGATGCCCTGAAAAAATATACTTTATATGAGATATACTTTGTATGAATTCTAGTAAGTAATGTTAGAAGTTGTTAAATAAATATAGAAGAAAGTACGTAAAAATATTCCAGGGTTCGAGAATGAGTCAACAATGTACAAACCCTGTTACAATTCATTTATTACAGAAATACTGGGGCTGAGACTCTGGGTCTGCGTTTTTCCAGCACTGATGGCAGTCCTGAAGTCTTCTTTAAACATACAAATCACTAGATATACGTCATACACACAAATTAGCTTTAACCAAAGAAGCTCATAGAAGATTTGCGAATTTTAAAAGACTTGGTAGATTACACACACATGTAGAGGGCAAAATAATAGAAACCCATGATAATGTATTATTATAAACAAGGGACTAATAAAGGGCTGATGCACCCTTTTCCAGGAGAACTTTAAACCTTCTGGGAAAGCTGTCCTATGACTCCTGAATGTGTTTGTAGTGGGTCCATTCTTTAAGAAGTTGTTTGAGGGAGGAAGGAGATGTAGCTCTACTTCAGAACATCAGAAAGGTTCAGTCATGTTTATTCTCCTAATTTAAAGCCATGGAAGGTGCTCTATCACATCCTGGTGTTCCTCAACCAGTTCTTGAATAATTCTTACAGTATGAAGAAGGGAATTATAACCCCATACAACTCACCTGTGCAGCTATGTTTTATAATATCTATCATCTCATTAAGCTAAAAAATATAATGTCATTATGTCATGCAGAAAAAAAAGCTATTCATCCATTTATTTCCATTTATTTATAGTCCAGAATGCAGCACTGGGTCTTTACTGGAGCCAGAAAGTTTCATCAGATCACCATTATAAAGTACTGACTGCACTATTATGATCAATCCTTAAAAGGCAAATACTGATTTCTCATGTACAAGTGAGAATTGCTGCAGTTGCTAGAAACACAGCAGATTTACAAGATTATAAATGTAAGTACTGTGATAGAGTGTGTGTCTGTGAATGGGCTCCTCACAATGGACAAACCCTGTTCCAGTTCATTTATTAAGAAAATTTACAGACAGAGACTCAGCTCACCATCTGCGTGTTCTTTAAACATTTTCTGAATACTAGACAAACATCGTATATGCAAATAAGCTTTAACCAAAGAAGCTGAATTTTTAATAACTTGGTCAACCTAGTACACACTTATATTATAAATCTGTTACTTGTGAGGCAATAAAGCAATTCAATTCAATTCAATTCAATTTTATTTGTATAGCGCTTTTAACAAAGAGCATTGTCTCATAAGCAGCTTTACAAAAGAAACAACATAAGAAAACAACAAACATATAAACAGACAAACAGTCCTAGATGTTATCCCAAGTGAGCAAGCCTGAGGTGACTGAGGCGACTGTGGCAAGGAAAAACTCCCTTAGATGGTATGAGGAAGAAACCTTGAGAGGAACCAGACTCAAAAGGGAACCCATCCTCATTTGGGTGACTGATCCTTGTGGGACCCCGTATTTCACTGGCACTACACTGGACAGTTCTCCATTTAAATCTACAAAGTGGTATCGATCAGACAGGTAGGATCTAAACCATTTTAATGCCTGTCCCTGCATACCTATGTGATTTTGTAAGCAATCTATGAGAATATTATGATCTATAGTGTCGAATAGATCAAGCAGGACTAAAATGGAGATGCAGCATTGGTCCGATGCTAAAAGTCATTTGTGATTTTAACTAGTGCAGTTTCTGTACTATGATGGGGCCTAAAACCTGACTGAAATTCTTTAAGGATATTGTTTTCCTGTAGGAAGGAGCACAACTGAGCTGACACCACTTTTTTCTAGTATTTTTGAAATAAATGGAAGGTTTGAAATAGGTCTGTAATTTGATAATTCATTAGGGTCTAGTTTCTTAAAAAGAGGCTTAATAACTGCTAACTTGAGAGATTTTGAGACATGACCTAGATATAACGAGGAATTAATAATATTGAGAAGAGGCTCTCCAGCTGCATGTATCACTTCTTTCAGCAATCTAGTTGGAATTGGATCTAACAAACACGTTGTTGATTTAGCCGTGGTGTTAAGTTTAAATAGCTCTTCCTGCCCTATATTGGTAAAGCATTGTAGCCTTAAATGTGGAGTTTTAGGCTGGTCTAGATCACCGGATGCTGTCAAAGGTTGAAAATCCAATATTTTGTTCCTAATACTATCAGTTTTTTCAGTGAAGAAATTCAGAAAGTCCTCACTATTAAACTGTGTTGAAATACTCTCTCCAGAAATCTGATGTTTTGTTAGTCTAGCCCAGGGGTGTCCAAACTTTTTGCAAAGAGGGCGAAAATGTGTGGGGCCGACCATTCAGCCTGACATTTTGTGAACCATTAAAATTAAATGCACTATGCAATGAACTATTTTATGAAATTTTTATTACAAATGGCATACTTTTCATTTCTTCACACAGAACACAAATAAATCTAAACACGTTTTTACCAAAATCACTCTGCTTTTCATATTTGAAGACCACATAAAATTAAGAAAAAGTCTGTCTGGAAAAAAAAAAACTTTCGGGAAGATTAAGCATATCTAGGTTAATTTGAAACATTACATATTATTCACTATTAAATGCTTACTGTAAACTTCTAAATTCAAGACATGTGTACAAGAAAATAACACAGTTATCTTATTCAGAAGTACAAAAAACTTTCATTTTTCAATTGACCATCAAAAATCAAAAAAACAAAATATGTTATTTGATTTTGAATCGGATATCAAAAATGAAAAAGGCTGTGTTTTTCATTATTTCAATTTTAGACTCGGATCAAAAATACGAAATGGAAAAACAGGCTGCCGGACGTGTACTTTTTGGTATTTGAAGTTTCTTTTTATAAACAGAAACAAAAAAAAACAGTTAAAAACAGTGTTAAAAACTGGTGTACCTTGTGGGGGTTTCCAAGTAGATTATTTTGGTACTAGTTTTGGGTCACAGGGTCACATGACCTAGAAGCTATTGAAGGAATACTGATTGAATTCATACTATCTATTAATTAAATTATTATTAGTAATTTAACAAAAGCAGCATGCAATGACGCATGGCATATGTATGTTTAAGAAGAAATTAGAATAACTGGGGCACCTAGCCAGGTAAGTAACAGTACCACATTTCAGTCGTACAGAAATTTGTCGACGGTCCCTAAAATACCGCTTCCGAGTGTGTGTATAAGTAACTTCACCGCTGTAGAACACTGCACGCTGCCACAAATGAAAGAAGAAGAGATACGGCCGGTTTTAGACAAAGAAAATGCATCTGTTTTTCCATGCTATAGAACTTTCTTTATTTAAAGTATAAATGAGGAAAAAAAATCAAGTGTAATTTTAAAAAGGTGTCTGACGTTTTCAACACATAATTAAAAAACGATTTCATTTTGTTTTGTTTTTTTGTTTCTGTTTATAAAAAGAAACTTCAAATACCAAAAAGTACACGGACCGAATTTGATTTTAATATTTAATTTGTCGGGTTTACGAGACCCGGTTTGATTGTCAGTTGAAAAACAAAAGAACAAATGATACATGGATTGAAAAGACTTTCAAGATTGATCATCACAAAAAAATCAATTCACTGAGATTTTAGAATTTATTCATCCCAGAAGACTAAACAAATAACTTGCCTGCACTAATGTGAAGGGTGATACTGAGATCTCGACTGCAGTAAATAGGTCAGGTCTGGCTCAAAAACATGTGGCTTTGATGCCCAAGATGTCACGCAGGTGAGAGTGCGGCCACAGGTCTACTGCCATCTTAATATATAAAATAGCTTTTTTGTATGCGTGTATTTTATACTGTGGTCAACAGTGCTGGCGGGCTGCTTATTATTGATTTTATGACAAAGGCTGCGGGCAGGTGGGAATTTGAACATGGGCCGCAATTGGCCCCCGGGCCGGGCTTTGGACATGTCTGGTCTAGCTACTGTACTGAGCAATGAGCATTGCTGTTATTGTAATTGTAATATTTCACTTAAATATTTATTACACCCTAAAGCCTGTATAAAATGACGTCTTTAAGAATAAATCATGTCAGAAATTATAATTCATCTGTTTAAACTATGTTTAGTTCTGGGTGCAGCAACTCCTCTGGCTTTTCTCTTGCACCAGAGAAATACTTGTCAATGCAGTCACAATTTTTATAGCTTATATTTAAAAACAACTATTAGATACTTATTGACCTGGACCATGGTTACAGTTCAGTATAATGAGCTCTTCTTTGTGCTGTATAAGTTTAATCATGAAAACTGAACTTTATCCTTCTGTCTCAAATTTACACACTAAAGACAACTTGAAAAACATTTCGTTTTCTGTTGTTGTTTTTTCCAGTTTGTCTCTGATTTACAATCTCAAAAGGGAGGTAGAGGTTTGCATTTAGTCATCAAGTCTAAAAGAAGAAAAATAGTAACCCAGTTAGCCAGACACTACAGAACGTCTCTGAAAGACACTGAGATCTATAAAAGCTACAACACTGAGAGTTTACCTCCTTCACATTTCAGGTATGTTTCAGTTATTCACTGAAATATTTCAGTTATTTCCTAACACTTAATAAGAGAAATGGTTTATAGAGCTTGACTTGAGGGATAATAATGTTTGTATTTGTGGTCTTTAGAGCAGAGCTGTACAGATATCTTTACACCAGCAGGTGATTACAGTTAAAAAGATAATCATGGATCAAGGTTTAAAAAAAAAGAAGAAAAAAGACTAGACCAAAGAATCAGATCCACTGATAAATTTACATTAGATAGTCTAATGTTGTGTGATATTTCTTTATTTATATAAAACATTGAAATTTGAGTTTAAAATCTAAAAGTATTTAAAAGGAAATTTTTAGAAGGTCTGACTACTCACAGGACAGAGAGTGATACTAAGCTGCACTCCCTTATTCACTAACATATTTCTAGTTATTAAATTACATAAATAGTTTCTTAGTTCAGCATTTTATTATTATTTTATTCTACTTATCCTATTTAACATGTGACTCTTAAGAAAACTTCATGAACATCATGAGATGTTGCAAATGCAAATTTAAATATAAATGCAAAACTTTAATTCTAAAAATGGACTGCTGCCATCTGTGCTTTGCTGAACCAATAGGTCATATAATATATAAAATATATAAATTATCTTGAGAAGATTCATGATTTAAATAGATGATTCTCTGTGACAAAATAAAGTATTTTGCTGTTATAACCTGCAATGACGGAGATACTGAATCCTGTTCCACCTTACACCTATAAAGGAAGAATAATGCCATTAATTCATTTAGATTTACATTTACATTTCTGGCATTTGGCAGACTGTCTTATCCAGAATGATGTACAAGAGTGCTTTGAAATCTCTATCAGTGAATACATTAACACTGGTTCAGTAGGTTTGGAGACCATCAGCCTAAAAACTGAGTTGGGAGGATTTGTTTTATACATACACCAATAAAACAAACAGGGAAAATAAGATCTAGTTTATTAGCTCCCAGAAGCCTATGGATGAGCAGCAGTGGGATGATGTGGGAGAACTTAGGCAGGTTGAAAACAAGTCACTCAGCTGCATTTTGGATCATTTGCAGTGGACGAATTGTGTTCAGAGGTAGACTTTAGAGTAGAGAGCTGCAGTAGTCCAGTCTTGAAGTGACCAGAAAAACACATGAGCAGCCTGTGTGGATAAAAACATCTGAATCATTCTGATGACAGTTGATTGCCCATGGTTACCCCAAGGTTGTGAGCAGTGGCCGGAGGAGAGATCATGGAGTTGTTCAGAGATATCGCAAGATGCTGACCTGGGGATGACCAGCAGTTCAGTTTTGTTGAGATTGAGTTTCAGCTGATGAGCCATCATCCACGATGAGATGTCCACCAGACACCTCTGTACTGATTCAAGTTTAACTGCAGACAATCATGTGTAGTGACGTGATAATTAACACTTTTACTGAAGTCACTGTTTTTAATCACAATTATTATTTCTTAGTGAGTTTCAACACATCAGTGATGGAGAGGCATCTGTTCATACTCCTGATTTTCACAGGTGAGATCAGTGTGTGTGTGTGTGTGTGTGTGTTGGTGATGACTTCACCTGGTTTACAGAAAGGAAGCACTTTCAGTAATCTCCTCCAACAGAAATTACAATATTTATAGTCACAGCACATAAAGATATATCACGTTTATGTTTAAACAACATGTTTTCCACCAAAGAAAATGATTAAGAAAAATATCCTTCATACTAATAAGTTACAATGTAAATGAATGCAAATGAAAATTTCACACTGATCTAACATAAAATAAAACCTTTAAAACTCTCCTCCTCAGGAGTCGTCCCTCTTGTCCTGTCTGTCCCTCGTGAGTACTACCTGATCCAGCAGGGGAAAACATGGAATGATGCTCAGGCTTACTGTCAAGCTAAACTGACTGATCTGGCTATCATCAAGACCAGTGAAGACATGGTTCAACTTCAGAATGTAGCACAGAAACAACAATTCACTTCCAGTGCTTGGATTGGACTGTACAATAACATTAACAGCTGGACCTGGTCCCTGGGATATCAACCACTGGGAATTATGAGAGCGTGGGGTTTAATGCAGCCTGACAACTGGCTGGGAAATCAGGCGTGTGCTGCGATAACTTCAAGTGGTTGGAATGATCTGCCATGTGTTAATCTATACCCATTTGTGTGCTATGATGGTAAGATACATATGTTTTAATTTTTTCGGTAAAGACGCCTGTCTGATTAAAACATTGTAGACCGTGTGCTCGCAGTGTTCTCATTAAACTTTACTGTGCTCTCTAATAGAATAAAATGTAGTTTATATTGTAACTTGTTTAACAGAAGACATTTAACTTATAGTTGTTTTTATTCTCACAGACACTAAAACTGGAAATCAGAGGTACATTTACATCTATCACAGTATGACATGGTTTGATGCTCAAGCTTACTGCAGATTGCATCACACTGATCTGGCCAGTGCTAGAGATGCAACAGAAAACTCAACTATAGCAGGACTGACCTCTGGCTACACTTGGTTTGGTCTGTTCAGAGACACCTGGAGGTGGACAGACCAAACCAGCTTCTATACCATCAACTGGATGACTGGAAAACCTGATAATGCTCTGGGGAATGAAATCTGTGGTTATTTAAATAACAATCAGGCTGCTGATGCACAGTGCTCAGACTTTCTTCTGTTACTCAGGTGAGATAAAGATTCATTCATTCGAAATAAATTAAAACATTTAAAATTTCCAATTCATTTTGTCTTGCTGTTTGTGTTTGTTTGTCTTTACATTTCTATATCCAGTCATCAGAAGACAAATCATCAAGGTGAAGGTTCGGTCCAGTCAGGATGTGAATAATCCTGCAGTAAAGGAGGCCATGTTGGAGCAGGTGAGTCTCATCCTCCTGAAGACTCCACTTATAACTTACATCCTCCTTCTCATTACTGCAGAACCTGAGTCTTCATCAAGCTCTGACTCTGACACACTGTACTGTAATCATAGTCTGACTGTTGTGGTCAGTTTCTGTACCATTTGTATAGCATTTTCACAGGAGATTAGTGTCACTATTCTGCATTATTTAGTAATAAAATTTTATTCTGTTCTTTAGATCAATCAGAAACTGAAGGATCATGGGATGTCAGTGAGAATCACAGTGAAATGGAGAGAGCAACCAGATGGAAAGGTGTTTCACAAGGAGAAAGAATATAACAGTACAGGATAAAAAAAACCCTCTAAATCTAAGCAAAGTCTGAAATTGTGTAATTCTGTAGTGCTTAAGGCATCACCAGAGGGAGTAATGTGTTCGCTCTGAGAACTTTCTGAGGTGTAGTTCACTATTATGATGGGAAAAAACTAGGTTACAGTTCCTTTCTATGGAATATTTTTATATTTTCATTTAGCTGTCTAGAATCGATCGGCTGTGTTTGAGATTTTTTTTCGGTTTTGGGATCTTTCTGTAATTTACCTGTCCCGAGTGCTCTAAAATGAGCGTTCTGTATTTTCCTTAATTTCCTCCTAGTTGAGATCTGTTATAAAGTGGAAAAGGCTCGTCGCAGTGCAAACGTTTACCTATGTCATAGATTCAAGTTTAATGATAATGAGCAACTTGTTCATACTTAAAGAATGCCTGTACATTTTCAACAGTTGATAATGTATGTAGAACAATGAATTATTCAAGAATAATAAAATAAATGCCAGTGTCTGAGTATCAGGTTGTGTTATAGTATCCCAACCAATTCCATCAAAATATATAAACAACCATGATTTTGATGATTGATAAAGTTATAACTAGAATCAGCTTTCTCTCTCTCTCTCTCTCTCTCTCTCTCTCTCTCTCTCTCTCTCTCTCTCACAAACACACACACACACTTTTTTCTTCATTCATCCCACATCTCATTTACTGTCATATCTCATTCCTCTCTCTCTCTCTCTCTCTCTCAGCCACGCCTCATCTGCACTCACTCTTTCATTCTCATGAAAATGAGAATTGAGAGTTGTTGTCAGATCGTGTGGTGCATGACCCTCTCTTGTGGATCATTTACGAAGCGTCGCGTAGTGTGAACACCACAAGGACAAAAAAACATACAGTGAAGTCAAGTAGTCTGAACATCAAAGCGATCTGCCGACGGTTAAAGTCTTGTAGTGTGACCAGGCCTTAATACAGGATATAAAAACGTTGGAAAATAGCATAGACAAAAGGTACCAAACGTCCTTGCACAGAGTCATATTTCATTAAAACGTTTAAAAGTTGCCCAAAATAATTTATATTCTACATTTTTATGAGTTGTCAACACATTTACCTACATGATAAAAAGACACAGCGCGAGTCAGTGAGCCTGATAAAAGTTCACGTTAATGTGAAAGGGAAGGGATTGTTAGGATTGATTCTGGAGTCTTCAACTGGATCTCGTCACCCCTCCCCCCTTGCAAAGTGCCATCTACAGGTGTGGCGGTGAACAGCAGAGAAAGCATTTGTCAATGCGAAAAGGAATAATTTCAGGGAATAATAAAAATAAATAAATATTTATTTCAAATTTGGAGGGATGCCTGTTATTGTTATTCAGACAAGAAATGTCAAGGTATTTTCACTGTGATAAATTAGGCCTATTTACTGTAAATTAATTAACTGGCAATACATTATTACAAAAAATATAGTAATTTTAGTATTGTAATTACACAGCATTATGGTATCATTAAAAAAAATAACCAGTCCGAAATATTTTTTGTTGTTTTTTAAATTACTGAGATTAAAGGGAAAGTCAGCAGATGCCAAATGATGAGGCCTTAAGAAAAAGTGCTAAACAGCTGAATTATTGATGTCAATGTGATGTCAATATGACATCAGTTTCACGTCTAAAACATGACGTTGATTTGATGTAAATTGAACGTCAATCATTTTGGCCTACATATATAATAAACCAATTTCAGTGTTGGATTAACTTCCTATTTTAAACCAATTGCCACTGGAAGAATTTGCCTTCCAAACTGAATTTAAAATAATGTTATACAGCATCTTGATCAAGCCTTGACTAATATTTGACATCAAATTGATATCAATGTGCCCGCTGGGACGCATCAGCGAGCCTCTTTGATGCGTCATTGAGTAGTTCACACATAAAGATTGCCGAGCGCTGATCACCCGCTGATTTTCCCACGGTCACAGACCGATCTGTCGGTGAGCTCGTTAATTTGCAAATCGTGCTTAAATCGGGGTTAAAATCCTGTAGTGTGAACAAGGCTTTACCATGCGCTAGCTATTAGCTAGGTAGCTGCATTAGCTTAGCTGTTAGCCTGGATTAGGGTCTATGTGCAGTATGTAACAAGACTCACTGTCACCAAGAACATCTAGTTTTTAATAAAATGTTGGTTATACTTTATATTTAAAATAATACTTGAAGAGTTACTGCCAGATATATAAATTAGTAGGCTTTTAGGTTAGTAAATCGAAGCTAACAGATCTCCTGTATCGATTTTCCCCTGGTTAAAGTTGTTCGAGCATTTTTTGATAGATAGATAGATAGATAGATAGATGAATAGACAGACAGATAGATAGATAGATAGATAGATAGATAGATAGATAGATAGATAGATAGATAGATAGATAGATAGATAGATAGATAGATAGATAGATAGATAGATAGAAAGAAAAGGCCCTGCTAACAATATTAATTTTTGGTAGGTGGTTATTATATAGTGTATTTATTATGGATGTAATAAGTGTATAGTTTATATTCTGTACCTATTAGCTAGTGAAGCCGCTAGGAATAACAAGTGCATGTGCTAAACATTCTATAATTTACATTCTGTCTGAAACTGGCCTTTGCACGGTGCACTTTCAGGACTCTCTGAGCGAGGCTGAGGAAAAGAATCAGAAGGTGGAGGTGTCCAGTTCTCTGCTGGACAATGAGAGGTCCAACCTGAAGGAAAGAGTGCAGAAGATGGGGAAACTGCTCTGTGACACACTACAAGAGCGTGAGAGAAATCAGAAGGTGAGAGACACACACACACACACACACATACATACACATATCTTTTTTTCTTTAGATATCAGTGAAATTAGGACGTTGTTATGAGTTGGAATTACAGATCCCATTTCATAGCCCTCTAAAACACACCTCTAATAAAATATTATGCAATTTAAAGGTATTCTATAGGAAACACTTCTGCCCCAGAGGTTTTACTGTGATCTGAGCATTCAGTGCCTCCAACTGCTCCTACTGGGAACTGTGGGAACTGTGAGGTGACTAGGGCTGCAACTAACAACCAATAGATAATCGATGAATTTGTTGACTTGATTTTTAAATTATTATCTGAATCATTGATTCCCGTCCTCTACAGTACTGCTGTTCTTCTTCTGCATTCCTTTTCTATCTCACTCAGTTAGCCATGTATTTAGATACCTTTAGTCAGAATTTGCTGGGGTTTGCATGGGGCCTCGATCCTCAGAACAGTTCCTCATGTAAGCACGTCATATCTTTTCAAAATAAGAAAAGTAATGTGAATATGGACACCAGCATTTCTCACCTATAACTAGACATATGCCTTGTTGTTTTATATGTGAATGATTTAAAATGGTTGATGATAAATTCTCATTCAGTGTCTGTTTATGTAAACAAATGGAAGAAGCTGAGAGTTAACTAGTTAACTTTGCAGGTCACTCTGGCTGAAGATGAGGAGAAGTATGAGCAGGCGATCATAGCATCAGAGTCAACTGCTAAGCTGACCTGATGTCCCAGGTGGACACACTGCAGGACAGAGTGCAGGAGTTGGGCAAACTGCTCGCTGAGACACACAGAGTGTACTAAAGCAACAAATGTAAGTGAGGAAATCCTCTGTTTGTGCTTAATAACGAGTTACTTCATGTACGCTTTATGTACGAGAACGAAAGAAAATTGTGTTTTTAATTTAAGACGCTAGTTTTGTTATTGACTAGAAGTTGTTGTTGTGAACATTAAGCACTAAACTGTTTCACCATGGTTGTGTTTTAGTTCTATGAGATAGAGCTGAACCTTCGCAGACATATGCAGTCCGAGGGCGACCTTAATCAGGAATTCAGCTCTCTAAAGGTAAATGTTTCTCCTCAGCCTTTACTGTGTTTGTTAGTGTGTTAGTGTCCATTGTTATTTAGCCATGATTTTAAGGGCATCTTGGTTTTGTCCACAAAACATTTCAAGCTGTTCTCATAAATGGTGTTCAGTGCTCAAAAGTGTCTGAATTTGTGTGTGTGTGTGTGTGTGTGTGTAAAAGTAAATAAAGCCAACTAGCTATTATTGTTGAACTTCTAGGTCACTCTGACTGAAGCTGAGAGGAAATACAATCAGATGACAGAGTCAATCGCTCATCTGGAGGACCAGAACTCCAAACTCTCTAAGACCCGGAAAAGGTGTAAAAAGATGAAGAGGGTAAGTGAGAAAATCCTTGCAGCTTTAAAGAGTTTATTTGGAAATAATGTGAGGTTTCATCATGTTCATGTTGCAATGATGAGGTACACTATATGCTATTTAAACAATTTTTTTAAATTGTATTTTCCATTCAATAAATGGAAGTCATGAATTGCAGATGTGAATCTATAACACTCAGATCTGAACCTCTTTTAGCTTCATGGCTATGTTTACTTATTAAGCCGATATATGATCATCCAGCCTGAGGATTAGTGAATAATGAGCAGTTCCTCCCTCTTTAACTTCTCATCTGAGCCTCGGGTTTTTTTTAAGACAGAAGCTCACAAATTCAGGTCAAGTGGGAGAAACAAAAACCCTGTGATTCAGTGATGGAAGTGAGGACTGGACGCTTCACAGAGACAGATTCTGATCTTTTATGTATTTTTTTCTCTGCATGCTTTTCACTGCAAATGAAAGCAAACTGACTGACTGTCAGATTTATTTTTGTACTAGAGCTTATTTAGACACTGAGTCTTTTTATAAACTTGTTTGAGATTTAACTGAATTAGTCCCTTAAGTCCATGTGGTGCAAGTCTTCAGTTTCTGTGGAGGAAAGCTCTGTAAAAAGGCCAGTATTGCTATTGTGAGCTGTATCTGGAAAAATATTTAGAGTAGAAGTAAAAAAAGTAAACAGCAGCAAAAATCAGATCCAAAAATGAGGCAGTCCAAACATAGAGTTATAAAAAATTGCCTTAAAGCTACACATGTAGACAAAATCGTTGATACCCTTCCATTAAAGAAAGAAAAAACCCACAATGGTCAGTGAAATAACTTGAAAGTGACAAAAGTAATAACAAATAAAACTGTACTGAAAATTGACTAATGAAAATCAGACATTGCTTTTGAATTGTGGTTCAACAGAAGCATTAAAAAAAAAACTAATGAAACTGACCTGGACAAACGATCGAAAATAATATGACCATAGGGGCATGTTCGACTAAAGTGTGTCCTGTAAGTAGAAGAAGATTGCCTTCACACCTGAGACAGCTGGAGCAGTTAGGCCACGAGGGCCAAAATACAGTGGACAGGTCTCAGTGAGAGTTACAGAAATCACTTTGCAGCGATCGCCTTAAAAGGTTGTGCAACAAAATATTAAGTAAAGATGTCCATGTTTGTCCAGGCCAGTTTCATTAGTTTTATTTTTTAAATGCTAACCACAATTAAAAAAACAGCAATGTCTAATTTTCATTAGTCAATTTTCAATACATTTTTATTTATTATTACTTTTACCATTGTGGGTTTTTCTTTCTTTAATAGAAGGGTACCAACAATTTAGTCTGCGTGTGTAAGTCATTGACCAGTAAAGTGCAGGACAATGGAATAGAAAGAAGCTAAAGGCAGAAGAAAAGACATAAGTGTAGATAGGAAGACCTCAGCTAATATGCAGGAGTGCTACAAATATTATTTACTAATCAGTCGAACTAGGAATGATGTTAAAATTAAAAAACATTCAAACATAGTAATGTATGTAACTATACGGAACCGTGTGTGTGTTACGTTCTGGGGGACGTTTTGTCTTTTCCCCACAAAACATTTCAGTGACAATAGTACTCAGAAGTGTACGAATGTGTGTAGTGGTGAATAAAGCCAACAAGCTTTGGTTCTTTCGTTTTTGGGGATTTCTGGCTAATGCTGTGTGCATTCAATATGTGCAGGTAAAGGAGTGTAGTGGTCACTTGAATATTGGTCAGTATGAGTTGAAGAGCGAGATGATAAAACTTAGACAGTTGGTGCAGCAGCTGGAGAAACAGCTCTCTGAGTCATGCAGGAAGCATGAAGAGATACACTATATTGCCAAAAGTATTCGCTCACCCATCCAAATAATCAGAATCAGGTGTTCCAATCACTTCCATGGCCACAGGTGTATAAAATCAAGCACCTAGGCATGCAGACTGTTTTTACAAACATTTGTGAAAGAATGGGTCGCTCTCAGGAGCTCAGTGAATTCCAGCGTGGAACTGTGATAGGATGCCACCTGTGCAACAAATCCAGTCGTGAAATTTCCTCGCTCCTAAATATTCCACAGTCAACTGTCAGCTGTATTATAAGAACGTGGAAGTGTTTGGGAACGACAGCAACTCAGCCACGAAGTGGTAGGCCACGTAAACTGACGGAGCGGGGTCAGAGGATGCTGAGGCGCATAGTGCGAAGAGGTCGCCAACTTTCTGCAGAGTCAATCGCTACAGACCTCCAAACTTCATGTGGCCTTCAGATTAGCTCAAGAACAGTGCGCAGAGAGCTTCATGGAATGGGTTTCCATGGCCGAGCAGCTGCATCCAAGCCATACATCACCAAGTGCAATGCAAAGCGTCGGATGCAGTGGTGTAAAGCACGCCGCCACTGGACTCTGTGGAGACGCATTCTCTGGAGTGACGAATCGAGCTTCTCCATCTGGCAATCTGATGGACGAGTCTGGGTTTGGCGGTTGCCAGGAGAACGGTACTTGTCTGACTGCATTGTACCAAGTGTAAAGTTTGGTGGAGGGGGGATTATGGTGTGGGGTTGTTTTTCAGGAGCTGGGCTTGGCCCCTTAGTTCCAGTGAAAGGAACTCTGAATGCTTCAGCATACCAAGACATTTTGGACAATTCCATGCTCCCAACTTTGTGGGAACAGTTTGGAGCTGGCCCCTTCCTCTTCCAACATGACTGTGCACCAGTGCACAAAGCAAGGTCCATAAAGACATGGATGACAGAGTCTGGTGTGGATGAACTTGACTGGCCTGCACAGAGTCCTGACCTCAACCCGATAGAACACCTTTGGGATGAATTAGAGCGGAGACTGAGAACCAGGCCTTCTCGTCCAACATCAGTGTGTGACCTCACAAATGCGCTTCTGGAAGAATGGTCAAAAATTCCCATAAACACACTCCTAAACCTTGTGGACAGCCTTCCCAGAAGAGTTGAGGCTGTTATAGCTGCAAAGGGTGGACCGACGTCATATTGAACACTATGGATTAGGAATGGGATGTCACTTAAGTTCATATGCGAGTCAAGGCAGGTGAGCGAATACTTTTGGCAATATAGTGTAAGTTAAGGTAAGCATTAAACAGTTTGCATTAAAGATTTGCTGGTTGTCTTTTTAGTGAATGGAAGTGATCTATTGTACATGGGGATATTAAACAGTCAAATGAAAGCCTCCTTGGCCTGTATTAGGAGACAGATGAGGGAGAGGAGACAGATGAGGGAGAGGAGCAGGATCCCAGTGTCCAGATGCTGCAGTGCAAAGAGACGATGGAAAATTTGGAACAGTACACTGAGTTACCAAAGGTACTTTTTTCCTCTCATTGAGTCGTGACTGTTGCAGAGCACAGTGTGTGAGTGTTGAAGTGTGTGTGAAAACTCATCATGTTCGTGCTTCATGACGAGTTGTGCTACAATCTGGACAGCCCTTGTGACATTTTTCCTGCACACAACTTTCACAGATTTGAACAAATTTGATAATTAGCTAATGCTGATATACAAGCATTGCAAGAATGAACATTTTAGCATGCTGAGAGAAAAAACTGAATTTTATCACAAAACTCCAGTGTATGTTGGTGGACAAGCCAGCGATCGGAAAAGACCAGTAAGAAAAGATCAAGGCAAATGTCTGGGGTGACACAACAAAGACACCACAGTCCTTTCCATTTGTTTTCTATCAAACTAAGGCTTATGACATCACAGGTTAACGTGAAGCAAAATAAATCACTCCTAGAAGCAGATTCGCAAATTTCCCAATCCTCATCCTTTTCCTTTTTAGAAAAAAAGAAGGCAGTACTGATGCTAACCTGTATTTGTTGGCTGATATTTTATGGCTGTGTTTTAGGAGTGTGAGCACAAGCAGGAAGCTCATAGTATCCTGAAGACCCAGTGTGATAAGATGACTTTAACTTGTTTAACAACAAGGAATTACTAAAGGTATGTTTTTCTTCTAATGTTACCGTGACTGCTAAAGTGTGTGTATGTTCTTGTTTACTCACCTTTTTGGGGACTAAAATGTTGTCCAAAAAACATTTCAGGCTGACCAACCATGAGTCAAGTCCTCAGTAGTGTCAGATGTGGGAGCTGATGTAAATAATAGCAACAGGCTTTAATTGTCGAACTTGCAGGTGTCTCAGGCTGAACCTGAAGAGAAAGAGTCCACTGCTCAGCTGGAGGAGGACAACCTGATGGACCAGGTGAAGACACTGCAAGACACAGTGTATGGACTGAGAAGCCTGCTCGCTGAGACACACTGGAAGTATTTAGAGGCAAAGAAGGTAAGTGAGAAAATCCTTACATTTAAGCAGGTCCTTAATAAATAATGCCACACTCATGATGTTCATGAGTTCTACCACAGGCTATACATATTTCAACAAAATCAAAACTGCATTATCAGATTAAGATTCAAGATTATTTAATTGAATAGAGGTGGTGCATTGTAGATGTGAATCTACAAGTCCTCCAGTTTGAACATCTCTTGTTCCATGGTTGTGTTTTAGGAGGAGGATGTAGCAAAGAAAATCCTTCTGTGTTTCCAGTCCCGTACCAGAAAACAGCAGAGACTTTTAATTGAAAGAAGAAAAGCTATTCAGGTATGCTTTTCTTCTTATGAACTCACAACTTGTGCATGCGTGTGTGCGTGCACGTGTGTGTGCGTGTGTGCTGCACTCATTTTTGAGGACATTTTTTTTGTCCACAAAACCTTTGAGGTTGTTCTGATGAGTGATGAATTAAAAATCTCCCAAAGTGTCTGAAGCTTCGGATGTTCATCATTTCAGCTGCTTCTGGATGATGCTGAAAAAAAATGTTCCGATGACAAGCTTTCTACTAGGGTCATCGATAATTATACCGCGGTGGTGACGAGTCAATTAGAATTAAAGAGGGCCCAAACGACCGCTTTGAAAGAAGAGCTCTCAGCAGTTGAGATAAGGATCAACGATACAGTGATGGTGAGTGGAAAAAATCCTAATCCAGTTCCTTAAATCCTTGACCAGTTCCTTTAGTGATAATGTGAGAGCCAGTGACGTTCATGCAGCATGATGACTTACACCGTGAGCTATAAGTGATTGAATAAAATAAAACTGTATTTCTAAGATGCTGTTTCTTTTAAATCGAAGTGGTGTATTGTAGATGTGAACATACAGCACACAAGTCTGAACCTCTTCTGCTCCATGGCTTGTGTTTTAGGAAATACAGCAACAAAGTTGCGAGATTAAGAATCAAGAATTCCAGGAGAAATTTTTCCATGAATCTATGATGAAGGTAAGCTTTATTTTTTATTTCATTAATAAGCTAAAATCCAGTCTGAGCGCTACAGCAAGCGATCTCAACAATTTTTCATCTCTATATTTGGAATTGTTTTGGTATCAAAGCTCTTTTAGTCATGAAATCTCATTAAGAACCTTTAAGAACATGGTACCAGGTCCTCAATTTCTTCTTGACCAAAATATACTGAAGTGAAGCAGCCAGATTAGTACTGACGTTTCCTCAACTGCTCCATCGCTGTGTTTTAGGATTATAAGGATGAGTGTGAAGCTCACCACGACCTGAAGGTGCAGTACAGTGAGATGAGGGAACAACACCACAAGCTACTAAAGGTACGTTTCTCGTCTCATGAAGTCCTGACTGTGGTACTACATCGTGTGTGTGTGTGATACTCTTCATGTTCGTGCTGCTAATGCTAACGCTAACACTAGGCTGAACAGCCCTGGTTACAGTTTTGTCTTTTCCCTCATTATAATGAGTTATAATAAGTGGGTGCACATAATAAAGCGTATTTTTAGAACAATAATAGAAAAAATAGCTAAATACTCCCGTATCCTGAAGTCACAGTGGGATCAGTTTGACCAGTAACATAATTATGGGAAATGTCATCATTGTTTAATTGACAGTGCAGCTAACTGAGGTTAGCCTAGCCCTTAATGCTACAACATAAAGCCACTGGGTCAAACCTGGTCATGTAGTTAGCTACAGTGGATAGAAAAAGTTTAACCTTTTTTGATGGCATTTATATAATTATTTCAAAATTAAAGTTTTTATGATTAAAATGAAGTTTGAATCTGATTGGTTGAATCTGAACACTGCCACACTTACACAATTACAAAAGGGTGTGCGCATTTATGCAACCAGTTTATTGTACTTGTCTTTCTTTCTTTTTTCCCCCTAAAATGTTTTTTATTGGTTTTATTTTTACTTTAACATATAGGTTTCACAATAAAGGTTCTGACATGATTAATGTTCTTTTTTCTTTTTTTACCCAACAAAAACCTGCAGTTTTAACAGGGGTGTGTAGAGTTTTTTATATCCACTGTATATTCCATCCATGTAATGCTACACAACGTTAAGGATAGCACATAAAAAATATTTTTATAATTATTTTTAAAAATAATTTGAGTGGCAAAAAAGTTTGAGCGGCAAAGATCCTTAAAGGATACGAGAATGTTCGGACTGTTTTACTAAATAAATGAGTCAAAGTTAGTCTTCGGGGTTTTTTAGTAAAATGATCTTCCAGAACTGTCTACACAGTTCCATCCCAGATCTTACATCAAACCTCGGATCAGGTGACTGTGGGGTCTGTGTACTTTTTGGTATTTGAAGTTTCTTTTTATAAAACAGAAACAAAAAAACAAAATGAAATCGTTTTTTAATTATGTGATGAAAATGTCAGACCCCTTTTTAAAATTACACTTGATTTTCTTTCCTCATTTATACTTTATACGGAAAAACAGCTGCATTTTCTTTGTCTAAAACCGGCCGTATCTCTTCTTCTTTGTGGCAGCGTGCAGTGTTCTACAGCGGTGAAGTTACTTATACACACACTCGGAAGCGGTATTTTAGGGACCGTCGACAAATTTCTGTACGACTGAAATGTGGTACTGTTACTTACCTGGCTATGTGCCCCAGTTATTCTAATTTCTTCTTAAATATACATATGCCATGCGTCATTGCATTCTGCTTTTGTTAAATTATTAATAATAATTTAATTAATAGATAGTATGAATTGTGCATCATGTGAATTAATTAATAACCCTGTGACCCCAAACTAGTACCAAAATAATCTACTTGGAAACCTCCACAAGGTGCTCCTGTTGTTATACCAAAATATGTCACTAGCGGTAATCTTTCACTTTATTTAGTAATGAAAAAGTGACCCAGTGTCTTCTTTACCATAAGTCACTTTTCAAGTCAATTCCGTTGAAGTGAAACGGTGAGTTTAGCACTAATTGTAAACATCTGCTCCGTGGCTGTGTTTTAGGAGTGTGAGCGAGAGCAGGAGGCTCACAGTGTCCTGAACGTGCAGTACGATGACGTGAAGGAACCTCCATCACACACTGAGGAGTCACAAAGTTCATCTTTTCATGTAACTATGATATGTGGTCCTTTGTCCATAAAATATTCGGTGAATGATGAACTGATACCTCAACAGTGTCTGTTGACATCATGATGACATCACAGAGCTGGTGGATGTTAGAGACCTTGCGCTCCCCCACCTTAGGGTTTAGGTCTGGAGACATGCTTGGCCAGTCCATCACCTTTACCCTCAGCTTCTTTTGCAAGGCAGTGATCGTCTTGGAGGTGTGTTTGGGGTCGTTATCATGTTGGAATACTGCCCTGCATCCCAGTCTCCGAAGGGAGGGGATCATGCTCTGCTTCAGTATGTCACAGTACATGTTGGCATTCATGGTTCCCTCAATGAACTGTAGCTCCCCAGTGCTGGCAGCACTCATGCAGGCCAAGACCATGACACTCCCACCACCATGCTTGACTGTAGGCAAGACACACTTGTCTTTATACTCCTCACCTGGTTGCCGCCACACACGCTTGACACCATCTGTACCAAATACGTTTATCTTGGTCTCATCGGACCACAGGACATGGTTCCAGTAATCCATGTCCTTAGTCTGCTTGTCTTCAGCAAACTGTATGCGGGCTTTCTTGTGCATCATCTTTAGTAGAGACTTCCTTCTGGGACGACAGCCATGCAGACCAATTTGATGCAGTGTGCGGCGTATGGTCTGAGCACTGACAGGCTGACCCCCCACCCCTTCAACCTCTACAGCAATGCTGGCAGCACTCATACGTCTATTTCCCAAAGACAACCTCCAGATATGATGCTGACGATGACGTGCACTCAACTTCTTTGGTGGACCATGGCGAGGCCTATTCTGAGGAACCTGTCCTGTAAAACCGCTGTATGGTCTTGCCCACCGTGCTGCAGCTCAGTTTCTTATAGCCTAGGCCATCTTTATGTACAGCAACAATTCTTTTTTTCAGATCCTCAGAGAGTTCTTTGCCATGAGGTGCCATGTTGAACTTCCAGTGACCAGTATGAGAGAGTGTGAGAGCCATAACACCAAATTTAACACACCTGCTCCCCATTCACACCTGAGACCTTGTAACACTAACAAGTCACATGACACCGGGTAGGGTAAATGGCTAATTGGGCCCAATTTGGACAATTTGGTGTACTCACTTTTGTTGCCAACGGTTTAGACATTAATGGCTGTGTGTTGAGTTATTTTGAGGGGACAGCAAATTTACACTGTTATACAGGCTGTACACTCACTACTTTACATTGTAGCAGAGTGTCATTTCTTCAGTGTTGTCACATGAAAAGATATAATAAAATATTTACCAAAATGTGAGGGGTGCACTCACTTTTGTGAGATACTGTAACTGTCCAGGGTCGTGTTTAACACCTGGGTAAACAAAGTCATGTGATGACAGTGTAATAGTACTTACTTTACCAGGTCACTACAGATTCTAGAGCAGATATACAGAACCCGATTTTGGGTTTTTCCATTGTGGGTGGAGGCGAGGACTAGTGCCATTAAGGGCTCAAAACAGATGAGGCACATGTGGGTGTTTTTCGATTCCCTGAGAGCTCAGTTGTGCTTGGAGCTCCAGGGTGGTTTTGGAGGACAAAAAGATAACTCTGACTAAAAGCTATGACTCCACAAGTGGCCTTGGAATGGACAAAGCTAGCCATAGTGATGTTTACTTTGAGTACTACATCACTGCTTTCATATGACATTTAGGATAAAAATCTCGGCATGTGCACACAAAACTATATCCAGGTGTTAGTCACTGGTCCTGGTAGTTAAAAGTGATGAAACAATAAAAATGAGTAAATAAAAATGATAAAAGTCATGGCTGTGTTTGATTACATTTTTGCAGTTGTGGAATTAATTCATTAATCTGTGGGCATATCAGATGTATTGAATTTATTACAGTCATTTTAATTAGCATGATTTTTGCTTCAAATGTTTCTTACAAATAATTATAACTCATATAATTATTATTATATACTCATATCGAATTTAAAGTTGGATCGCGATTCTCATTCAGGTCGATCTTGACGATAAGCTGAGGGCATTTTTTTATTCAATATAGACAGGTCTAGCAGCCAGACCCCACAGCGGAAACAGGGAAGGCTGAGCACTGCCGTGTGTTTAGAGTTACTGCCCACTTGTTGAGACACTGTGAGAGGAGGCAGCGTTAGCCAGCCAGTTCGCTGCACTAAAAAGGACTAAAAGGAGAACAAGATGAGTGAGGCTGGGGACATTCGAAGTGATGATGAACATGGGAGCGAACTCGTTTTACCCTCTCAAGGCAGCTGCATTGTTGATAAAACTTCCCAGGCTACTTCAGTAGTATGGAAATGATTTGGTTATTTGACAACGGACACAGAGCAGATCAAACCAATCTGTAAAATATGCTAACGGTCAGTGTTAACAAAGACAGGTAATACAACAAACCTGTTTAATCACCTCAAAACATACCACCCTTATGAACACAAAGAGAGCATGAAAAGCCGTGCTGTCTCTACCGCAGCTAACGCTACCTCCTTGTTTCCATCTAACAGTGCGAGTGCTAACGTTAGCTTTGCTAGCAGTGCTTCACAACACCAGCAGTCAATAGTGTCGTCGTTTGCTGCCATCACACCTTATGATAAACATGGAAAAGGACGGGTTTAAAAAAATGAATCAAAGTGTTGGACAGCAGATATGATCTCCCTGGCAGAAAGTACTTCTCCAACACTGCACTGCCTCACCTATATGATACACGTCGGGCAAAACTTGAATGTGAGCTCCACAATGTAACCTATGTTGCTACAACTACAGACATTTGGTCCAGTCGGACATCTCAGCCCTATTTAAGTCTCACTATTCATTACATAGACGATATGTGGGCTTTACAGGGCAGGTGTTTGCAAACACTATATTTCCCAGAGGATCATACTGGTGACATAATAAGCCAGGGGCTGGAAGATGCTTTGGTGTCCTGGGGTCTTACAGAGGATCGTCAGGTCTGCATAACAACTGACAATGCCGCAAACATGGTCAAAGCCACCTCTTAATTAAGATGATATCCTAATTATTGTACTAATAATTAAGATGATACACTCTTGATCCTAATTATTGCAACAGTAATTTGCAACAGTTACTATGTTTATTTATAAAGAAAAGACAGTTCGAAAAAAATCGAGATTGACCAGTATGGGGGAAAAAATCGTGATGAGATATTTTGCCAGATCGCCCAGCCCTATATATATATATATATATATACATATATATATATATATATACGTATATACACTATATTGCCAAAAGTATTCGCTCACCTGCCTTGACTCGCATATGAACTTAAGTGACATCCCATTCCTAATCCATAGGGTTCAATATGACGTCGGTCCACCCTTTGCAGCTATAACAGCTTCAACTCTTCTGGGAAGGCTGAATATATATATATTGCCAAAAGTATTCGCTCACCCATCCAAATAATCAGAATCAGGTGTTCCAATCACTTCCATGGCCTTCTGGGAAGGCTGTCCACAAGGTTTAGGAGTGTGTTTATGGGAATTTTTGACCATTCTTCCAGAAGTGCATTTGTGAGGTCACACACTGATGTTGGACGAGAAGGCCGGTCTCTCAGTCCTAATTCATCCCAAAGGTGTTCTATCGGGTTGAGGTCAGGACTCTGTGCAGGCCAGTCAAGTTCATCCACACCAGACTCTGTCATCCATGTCTTTATGGACCTTGCTTTGTGCACTGGTGCACAGTCATGTTGGAAGAGGAAGGGGCCAGCTCCAAACTGTTCCCACAAAGTTGGGAGCATGGAATTGTCCAAAATGTCTTGGTATGCTGAAGCATTCAGAGTTCCTTTCACTGGAACTAAGGGGCCAAGCCCAGCTCCTGAAAAACAACCCCACACCATAATCCCCCCTCCACCAAACTTTACACTTGGCACAATGCAGTCAGACAAGTACCGTTCTCCTGGCAACCGCCAAACCCAGACTCGTCCATCAGATTGCCAGATGGAGAAGTGCGATTCGTCACTCCAGAGAACGCGTCTCCACTGCTCTAGAGTCCAGTGGCGGCGTGCTTTACACCACTGCATCCGACGCTTTGCATTGCACTTGGTGATGTATGGCTTGGATGCAGCTGCTCGGCCATGGAAACCCATTCCAGTGTATATGACCCCCCACCCCCATAGAGTGGGAAATGTTTATTAAATCCTTTAAATCCTTTATTAAATGTTTATTAAATCCTGGCCCAAGAGATAGATGGAGTTTTAATTTAAGAAGGTGATTTAAATCTGGTAATAAACCCAAAATTAGATACCACCAGCCACGGTAACAGAGACAGATATCACAGTGTGTTAGGAATCTTACTGAAGATATTAACGTGTGAACCCTGTAAGTAGGTTATAGGTTATAGCCGTTCTTCAGCACCACACAAAGTCCACTCACAAATGGACTATTTTTTGATAATTAAAGGGGATTAACATAAAGTGAAAGAATGTGAAATCTGTGCAGTTGACTTATCTGATCATCATGCTATTTAAAAAATAGCTTAAAAAATCTACTTAAAAAAATGGGAAAAATTGAAATCCATATTATTAAGATTGTTTAACTGGACCCGTGCAGAAGGGAGACTACCTCCATTATGGAAGAAAGCCGTCATAATACTCACAGAAGAAGGTAAGAATAAAGAACTTTGTGGTTAGACCGTTCTCTATTCTAAATGCAGCAATTATTTGTAAAAGATTTGAAACTTTTACCTGACCTAACTGACGAGGACCAAACTGGGTTTCTTAAGAACCGGCAAACCCGTAATAATGTTAGGAGAACATTATATATCTTAGAGCATATCAGAGAAAACCATGCCTGTCCACTGATGTAAATGGAGTTGGTCTGTATAGTATATTAAATTCAATTCAATTTATTTGTATAGTGCCTTTCACAATGGACATTGTCTCAAAGCAGCTTTACAAAAGAAGAGAAACAGAGAAAGGAGAGAAAAAAATTATCTTAAATTATTAAATTATTTTATCCTTATTTTTATCCCCAGTGAGCAAGCCTGTGGCGACGGTGGTAAGGGAAAACCCCCTGTGATGATATGAGGAAGAAACCTTGAGAGGAACCAGGCTCAGAAAGGAACCTCATCCTCATTTGGGTGACACTTCTATTAGGTCAATGTAGTTTCTGAGGTCATTATAGACACTAATTCCTTGCTGTCACAAGCTGACAGATGTAATGGCAGATCTGTGACGGTGTTATAGTCCCCAAGTGGCTCTGTCCACGGCTGTCTCCTGGTCAGGCTGTCCACACAGATCCATCCACAGCATCATTGAGCACCACCAAGCGATGAGACGATATAAGAATGTGTTTGAACGCTGCGCGCGCATCTTTTGCAGCCCCTCGCGCAGCTCATGTTCAACTTTTCCAAGCAGCGCAGCTCATCAATGTCACTCACAGAACATTGGACCAATCAGAAAGCCCCAGATTCTGTGTGAATGTGTTATTCTGTGTGAATGCTTTATTCTGTGTGAATGCGTTATTCTGTGTGAATGCTTTATTCTGTGTGAATGCGTTATTCTGTGTGAATGCGTTATTCTGTGTGAATGCTTTATTCTGTGTGAATGCGTTATTCTGTGTGAATGCGTTATTCTGTGTGAATGCTTTATTCTGTGTGAATGCTTTATTCTGTGTGAATGCGTTATTCTGTGTGAATGCTTTATTCTGTGTGAATGCGTTATTCTGTGTGAATGCGTTATTCTGTGTGAATGCTTTATTCTGTGTGAATGCGTTATTCTGTGTGAATGCTTTATTCTGTGTGAATGCTTTATTCTGTGTGAATGTTTTATTCTGTGTGAATGCTGTATTCTGTGTGAATGTTTTATTCTGTGTGAATGCTTTATTCTGTGTGAATGTTTTATTCTGTGTGAATGTTTTATTCTGTGTGAATACTTTATTCTGTGTGAATGCTTTATTCTGTGTGAATGTTTTATTCTGTGTGAATGCTGTATTCTGTGTGAATGCTTTATTCTGTGTGAATGCTTTATCTGCATGTTTACAGTGTCCGGTGTTTATTGTGTAAAGAGCGCTGCGTTACTCCTCATTCACAATGTAATTATAGACACCGGTAGTAGTTGTAGTGTAAGACTGTTAAGTACTGTCAAATTAAAACAGTTTGATCAAAATAAACAAACAATATTTGTTTTCAATCAGTATTTGTTATGAAATAAAAATAATGCAATGCAAAATTTCTGGAAGACTGATGGATCATAACTTGGTAGTCTAGTAGTTCTGCCTCTTTAAGAAACACAGTTTGTGGTTTAAGTTTTAAAAGGTCAAAAGTTTTCTGCTGAAAAGCTGGAAAAAACATTGTGGTAGTGTAAAGTTTTAGTTTTACGTAACACCCAATGTGTAAATTTAATTTGAAATAAAAATAAAAAGGTATTTAAAAATGTGGTGTTTTTATCCAATTCATCGATTAATTGAAACAATAATTACCTGATTATTCAATTATGGAAATAATCGTTAGTTACAGCCCTAAAAAAAGGAAGGAAAATTGTTAAGTGAGAAATATTTGCAGTGATGAGAGTGTTTACTCTTAAATTTAAAGACGATGCACGTAATGAGATTTGTCTAGATAGTCTGTAAGATAAGTAACATATCCCATCCTTGCAGTCAGAGCACAGGGTTGGCCACGATGCAGCGCCCCTGGAGCAGGGTGGGTTGGGGACCTTGCTCAAGGGCCCAACGGTCAACCCTGATCTTCCGGTCAACGACCCAGAGCTTTAACCACTTGAGCTACCACCTCCCCGATAGTGATAATGGCAATGAATGATGTAATTGTGAGACTCTTCTCTGCTATCAGCATTAATGCAATGTTAAGTAGCACATTGTTGTATAATAGCAATGAAACTCATTTCTAAAGATAATGAAAATGAACAATTTAAACTGCACAGTATATTCCAGATATAAAAGTGAACTTATGCATGCATGACATGACCTGAAGTCCATCAGCTGAGATTTACATGATTTTATTCTTGCTATGTGTAAATTTAACACGAGTGGAATACTTTTCCAAATTGGCAGAATTTTCATGAACACCAATTTTCTTTTTTGTAAATCCTCATACTAATGATTTAGGCATGATCAGCTCATGACTCGGATATATTATAGTCAGTGTTTTTCAGAGCACATTATCCTTCAGCAAAGGGTCAGTGCCTTCTGCCCTTGGGGAATACCGTTGCCATGGCAACTTCCTCTACAGTCTTCTCTTCCATTTCTCCAGGGTCCAGTTCTGATACTCGCATGCCTGTTGTTGGGGGCTTTCGGCGGTGGACAGGGCTTAGTTAGCATGGCTACTCTTACTGGTCTGCTGCTACACACAGCTCAATATGGAGCAGTGATTTCTGTGCTATTTGCATTAATGCAACATCAAGCAATAAATCTTCTTCTTCTTCTTCTTCTTATTATTATTATTTTAAAGAAACCCAAATTTTAAATAAATAAATCATCTGAAAAGAAAGGGTCCATAATTCTGTCTTGCATACATCACTTCACTGTTCATGGCACCTCTGAGTCAACTGGATAACTGACAGTTCTGCTCCACTGATCTTAGTTGTTCAAGTGTAGTTCCAGGTGTGCGTACTTTACTTCTACATTACATTACAATCTACATTGTCTTTAAACATCACATGATCACAAGCATACTTTATATCTTTCTCTTTCTCTCTCTGTCGAGCTATACGTCCCACTCCTGAGCTCCCAGTGTTTTGAATTTCCAGTGTGACCAGTGGCTCTACCCCTGGTCTCGTCACTTGGTGGTGCTCAATGATGCTGTGGATGGATCTGTGTGGACAGCCTGTGACCAGGAGACAGCCATGGACAGAGCCACTTGGGGATTTTCAACCCGTCACAGATCTGCCATTACATCTGTCAGCTTGTGACAGCAAGGAATTAGTGTCTATAATGAACTCAGAAACTACAGTGACCTAATATTTCCTCATGGGCCCTTGATTGCTGTTGTAGAAAGGACATTAATTAGTTAGTAACATTATTTACTGTCCAGTGTCACCCAAATGAGGATGAGGTTCCCTTCTGAGCCTGGTTCCTCTCAAGGTTTCTTCCTTATATCATCACAGGGAGTTTTTCCCTGCCCCCGTCACCTCAGGCTTGCTCATTAGGGATAAAATAGTTTCATAATTTAAGTGAATTTTTGTTCCCCTTTCTCTGTTTCTCTTCGTTTGTAAAGCTGCTTTGAGACAATGTCCATTGTAAAAGGCACTATGCAAATGAATTGAGTTGAATTTACCATTAATTGCACTGGGACATTTCTCTGTGTGTCCCTCTGCTCATCCGGGTTTTACATGTTAAATTCCACATCCTAGTTGTTTCAGCAGCAGCCATGGCAAATGATAGTTTTCAAAAACATATCTTCTGACTTGATTTTTGCTCCTGGTTATAGCGAACAGCTCACTGCCCAGGGTTGCCAGATTGGACTGAAGATTTCCAGCCCAACTACAGCTTAAAAGCCGTCCATGTAAAAAAAAAAAAAAATACTGTGATAATTAATACAATAACAAACAGAAAACCCGAAACAAAAAGGGTAGTGCAAAGGGAAATATTTAGACACACACATATATATAAACATGCTTATCTTTTTATAGGGACATAGAACTGACGAGAACGTCTCTTGAAATATTATAGAAAGGGTCGCACTCCCATTCATTACTATAGGACTTTCTATATTTACCCCATTTTGCGATGATGATGATTAAAAACACTTACAGCTTTACTAATAACTTTGTGATATTGGCTTTAATGAGTACAACGATTACAACAACCCGCCAATCAGGATTGCAGTCTGACTGGACAGGACTCTCCTCAACCTTACTGGCTAAACTGAACCATATAAGTAAAACGTCAACATTACATATTATACTTTATTGTAAAGTTCGTTTAAATGGAAAATTTTAAAATTTAAAGTTTATAGTCCAAAAATAAAAACCCGCCCAATTTGGCTACACTGTCACTGCCTCCGAGACTCCACCCTGAAGTTCCACTCCAGTCCGCATGGTGGAGGTAATGCGCCTGATGGCTGCAGTTCCAACCTGCAGAAGTAGAAAAGGCTTTCCCTCTTTACCTGACTGAGCTAATCGTCTCCGCTTTAAACTATTCCTAATAGAGTTTACGTTACTGTGAGGATTTAAAACTCTTCTCTGCTTTCCAGGCTGAGGTAAGTTTAACTGTCTTTCTGTGTTTTAGAGATTCTTGGTCATATTTCACATGCACATATACGCTGAGACATCATGGACACCTGTGGCCTAATATACTGCTGGACTTCTGCGAGCCGCTCGGACCCGCTGAGGCGTGGACACTACAGGACCTGTAACAGCTCTCTGTGGGATCTGGCACCAAGACATTAGCGATAGATCCCTCAGTGCTGTGAGTTGTGAAGTTGATCTCCTGAACATCTGTCTCGTTCCAGCACATCCCTCAGAGCTGGGGAATCTGGTCGCCATGGCAACACCTCCAACTCCTCGTCATGTTCTTCAAACCATTCTCAAACATCGGAGCTAATTTATCAATCTTTAATAAATGTGTGTGTAAATTATGGCATAAACTGAACAGATTTTTTTTCAGATTCACAGAAAGTTTAATCTGATTAATGCTAATCATCTGTAAATGACCATTAATGCTAATCATCTGTAAATGACCATTAATGCTAATCGTCTGTAAATGACCATTAATGCTAATCATCTGTAAATGACCATTTGTCAAATGCACAGACACCTGGAGAATGAAATGAGCGATCAGAGTAAACTCTGGAAAAACAGAAGTGGAACTTTTCTGACTCAAATCTATGCAAACAAAAATATTTATTATTACTATTATTAACAATAACAATAATAATAATAATCAGAATCAGCCATATGGTTATGGCTCTTTGTTGTTTGCTAGTCCCTGGTCTAGTGAAGTAGCATTAGTTTTTGACTCCAGATCTCTTCTGTAAATGGTTATGGGCATCTGATTAATACTGTAACAATAATAAAAAATGAACGATTTAAGCTGCACAGTATATTCCAGATATAAAAGTGAAGTTATCCATGCAGGACGTGATCTGTAGTCCAACAGTTGAGGTTTATATGATGTAGTCTTCTTATGTGTAAATTTAACACTAGTAAGATAATAAATAAATGCTTTTCCAAATGGTCATGAGGGACCAGTTTTCTTTTTGTAAATCCTCATACCATAACGCATAATCAGCTCCATATTCAGCCTGATGTATGATTGTCAGTGTGTTTCAGAGCTGTTTGGATGTCTGGAGGAAGTTCCCTCAACCACCTGGGTTCCTGACCAGTGAAGATGTTTTTTTGCAGGTCTGATGGTGGGATCAGTGGAGCGGTGCCGGAGGGTCCGAGGGAGCGTGGTGGAATGAGGGAAGTGATAAGAGGTTTGAAGTAAGTGAGTCCTGGTCTGTTTTTGGTTTTGTAGGCAAACATCAGTGTATTAAATCTGATACAGCAGCTACTGGGAGCCAGTGGAGAGAGCAATGGGGTGGTGTGGAAGAAAGGAAGGTTGAAAACAAGTCAGTTTCAGAGGTGGAATAACTCTCAGAGGCAGAGCTTCTAGGAACGCTCTTAGTGGTCCAGTCTTGAAATGGAGTAGAAATAGAAACTGAAGTACCTTAGTGAGTGACCTGTGTGTACATAATATTATTAAATAAAGGAAACAACTGATTAGCTATTATTAAAATGTCCCTATAATCGGTTATACAGTTCACTCTGATATGTATTAGGAAGGTCTTGTCCGTTTTGGGAAACAGACCACATGTGTGGTAATGGGTTTCTATGCTGTGGATATGTGGGAGTGTGCATTTTGTGGATGTGGGAGTGTGCATTTTCCTATTTCTTTAGCCAGATAGCTACACTATTAAGCCCAGAGATGTGGAGGAAGGGCTGGTTGAGTAACTGCTAGAGGAAAAAAAAGTTGAATTTTCTTTTCACAGTATTTTATGGCAACGTTATTAATTCAGCAGCCTTGAATCATGGTTTTATTTTTATACATCATCATCGTCGTCATCATACTCCATCATGCAGAATTGTTTTTAAACACAAGTGTGACTTACACGTCCAGCACATAAGACAGGTTTTGATTTTAAGCAGCTCCACTGTGAGATGAGAGCTCTTCCACACTGTACGTTAGTGTTGAACTCTCACTCTACACAATGGTGTGAATTGGTAGAATAGATACTGAAGTTCAATCAAGCTGAATGAAATGAGGCAGCAGTAGAATTCGGCCCACAGGTCTTCAGTCTATGTTTTATTCATGTATTATGTGATTTGGAGGGATGAAGCCAAACCCAGCATCCCCTAAACCTGGCTTCCAGATGAGTAAAGGGTTTGGCCGATGTGTAAAGTTAATATATCTTAATCATATATATCATATATATATCATACCTTAATGGTGTTTCACTCAGACTAAAATACACATTTAAAGCCTGTTTAAAATGCACACAGTGGGAGATGAAGAGCCGACTGTAGTGACTGGACTCATGCACTGGTACTGCTGACACCAAGTCTCATTTTCTTTGTATGTGGATAGCTTTGTATTATTTAAGGTGCATAATAATGAACACAGTCTACAGACTGTTCAGTTTAGGGTATGAACAGTTAATTAGGAATTCATATACACTTTATTCATTCATTCATATTCATTTGATTGGACCATGTTGTTTCTGTGACACTCTGTACATCACGTCTCAGTCCCATTTTTATTCTTTTACTGGTTTCAAACATATTGTTTTTCACCTAACAGTAATAAACATGAAATGAACTTCATATCAACATTTTTACGTAAGAAATGCATCTTATGTAGAAATGGAAAATTCCTCGTCCGATTAAAAATGTAGTTTAACGACAGTTGTCATGTATAACTTTATACAACTTTATACTCATGTATAATATTTCCGTAGGTCAAAAGAGTTATAAATATAATGAGCTCAGCTGGAGGCAGACAGCACTCTTCCAGAAAGGCTTCAGCTCCAGATTCTGCTTGTTCACAGGTAAAAACTAACAATGATTAGTGTGAGAAATCAGTAACATGCTGTTAAAGCTCTTTTATAGCCATGCTTCACATGGCCATGGGCTTTCCTGCTAGTCATCCATAACTAGCAGGTAATTAGCCATAATTAGCAATCTATAGTCTTTATAGTTATAATCAGCTTTAGTGTTCTTGTCGTTTGCTCTTTAGCTGTGTGAGGACATGAAAACAGAGACTTCAGATGGAGGTACAGAATGCATTGTGGAGAAAGAGGAGAACCTGGAGCTGAGCATCAGTAACCATGGAAACGACTTCACCAAGACTCCTGATGTTAAGATCTCCATTAAAGAGGAAGAAGCTGATGATAAAGATTTCCTATGTAAGACATCAGGACACTTTACTCTAGTCTGGAGCCCAGTAACACTCCAAAATCTATAAATTCAGAATAGTGTGATTTGGGACTGAGCCTCAGTTTCTAATTATTTACTCAGTAGTGTGAACTGGCAGCTTTATGTCTGGTCTCTGGTTTGGGAAACGTGGAACAGCCTCTAAGAACTTAAGAGAGATTGTAAACATCGTAAAAATTTTCTACTTACTCCCCAGTCCTTCTGTTCACTTTACACTGGGATAGGACTCCTTCTCTTATTACAACAGTAAAATTCTGTTCTGTTTTTTTTCCTGCCTGGTTTTAATGGTTAGCAATAGTTACACATTTTACTATCTAATTTGACTTTCTGAGAAATCTGGAACATTTTGGTAGGATACATTATTTGGCATGTATGGTTAAACACAAAAGATTTGTTTAAAAATATACTGGGCATCATTTCTCCTCATTGTTATGTTTTCTCTTTTTCTAGATTGTGAAGTTTGCCAGTCCTTCTTTTTTAACAAATGTGAGGTTCATGGTCCAGCAGTCTTCATTCCTGACGCTCCTGTTCCCATGGGGGTCACTGACCGAGCCAGACAAACTCTTCCTTCTGGACTCGAGATTCAGAAGTCCGGTATTCCCGATGCAGGTCTGGGAGTGTTTAATAAGGGGGAGAGTGTTCCAGTTGGTGCACACTTCGGACCCTACCAGGGAGAGCTGGTAGACAGAGAGGAAGCCATGAACAGTGGCTACTCTTGGGTGGTAAGTTATTATTCATTTACTTATCCATTTACTTCAAAACATTGATCACATAACTGGTTTTGATCCAAGATGGTGGAGTGGCAAAAGCATGCAGCGACCACTTCAGATCCAAAATGGTGCAATTCTTGTCTTTAGCCTGACCTATTCAAGGAAAATGGACATCAGAGAAACCAGTGCTCATATCTATGATCACCAGACACTGATGCGGTTTAGAAATCATGCAGCAGCCTGCATAATGATCTCCTGGAGAAGCTGCGTGATCTCGGCTTGCTGCCAGGACAGTGCCTCCAGTCCTCAGTGTCACCTAATGCTGGTGGCTGAGAGAGGGGACGTCAGAAGAGGTGTGCGTAAAAGCCGAAAGACTGAAAGAGGGCGGGAGCCCGTGCAAGCATAAAAATAAATTATTGTCAGCCGACTCTCCAGTCCATCCTGTTCCCCACTGTTTTTTCCCGGACAATAAACCAGATTACATCTGATTCCAGCAGACTACACGACATGAGTTTAGAGACTGCTGTGTCTTTTTCATGTGGCTTAGTTCGAGATTCCGCCATTCAGCTAGACGGACTCCCTCCACCTGACCCTTACCCACTTGGGGAGAAAAAGGACACGTTTGTATGAATAATGTTCACAGTCTTCACTTCAGCATTCAACACTATCATTTGTCAGCATCTATTTGAAAAGTTGAGCCTGCTGGGCATCCCTGTGCAACTGGTCCTGGACTTCCTGACCTCAGTCAGTCTGGATTGGGAACAGCATCCCCAACACCCCTACACTGAAGGACCTCCTCAGGGCTGTATGCTCAGTCCACTGCTGTTCACTCTGTTGGCTCAGAACTCAAACCACATCATCAAGATTTCCATAAAGTACCTTGAGCCATCATACAGAGAGAAGGTGCAACAGCTAACATTCTGATATAAAGACAACAAGCTATCTCTAAAAATGGACAAAACACACAGACAGTTGTTGACTTCAGGAGAGCACAGACCGCCCATTTTCTGCTGAATATTTGACTGATCCTTTGTGGAGATCAGCAAGAGCAGCAAATTTCTTGGTGTTTACCTGGCGGAGAACCTCATTCGGTCCCTCAACACTGGCTCCATTACCAGAAAAGCCCAGCAGCATCTCTACTTTCTGCAAAGGCTGAGTAAAGCTTATCTCCCACCCCCATCCTGACAACATTCTACAGAGGGACTATTAAGAGCATCCTGAGTGTGGTTTCCTGACTAACTGTCCTTTATGTTTACATCTGGAGTATATTTGCTTGAACTTTACTCAACGACAGAATTGTATACTGGTTGTGCTATTCAGCATACTCTATTGTATGGTATTGCTCTGTACAGTCTGTCATGCTCTGTCTTCTGTCTTACACTGTTTGCACACATGCACTTTGAACTGTGTTCGTGTACTTGGTTCTTATTCTTCTGTATTGTTTCTATGTAGCTATGCATTTTTATGTAAGACCATGGTCCTGGAAATATATTATTTCGTTTCACTATTTACTGCATCAACTGTATATTGTTGAAACAATAATAAAAAACTTCCTGACTTGACTAGTGTACATTCATTATCCCTCATTTTGTACAAGAGTAAAGAAATGGATGGAATCAGTATTGTTTCTCTTGAGTCTTAGGTTCACCTAATGAGTCTCATCTCCAGACCCCTGTTCTCTATAATTGTAACATACACTTAGTTACCCTTTATAAACAAAAATAGGTACCACTGTTTCAGTTTGCTAGTCCAGAGGCATTGCCCCATATAACTCCATGCAGCACTGAAGAGGCCTGTTAATCCTATCATCAACTCCAACCCTGCCCAAAGTGCCTTTAACAGCTCTAGCTGAATCTCATCCATACCTTCAGCCTTGACATTTTGCAGATTTCTAACCACATTATTAATTTCATGCTTGTAAGTGGACTTCAGAACTGCCTCTGATGGGCTGGGGAGTTTTTGTTTTAAAGGAGAATGTTAACTGTTCCAAGTTTGGTGGAGGAGAGATTATGGAATGGGGCTGTTTTTAAGGGGTTGGGTTAGGCCCCTTACTTTCAGTGGAGGAAAATGTTAATGCTTCAGCATACCAAGACATTTTGGACAATGCTATGCTTCTGATTTTGTGGGAACAGTTCTTTTCTATTTCAGCATGACTGTGCTTCAGTGCATAAAGCAAGGTCCATAAAGACATGGTTCGATGAGTTTAGATTGGAAGAACTTGACTGGCCCGACATGATGAACTGGGACAGAGATTGTGAGCTAGGCCTTCTCGTCCAACATCTGTGCCTGACCTCATAAATGCTCTACTGGACGCAATGTCACTGAAGTCCCCTACTGGTGTAAAGGTCAGAGGTTGCAATACTTTTGTCTTTTAGTGTATCACCTACCTAAACCTTACTGCAGGCCAACTACTCCCCTTCATGGCAATGGTTTTCCCTATTGGCCAACAGGATCGTGTGCCCTCCCACACTGCCTTTACAAAACGAAGAGTTCAACATCTGTGGGATGTGCTGAACAAACAAGTCTCATCCATGGAGGCCCCACCTAGCAAGTTGCATGACTTAAAGGAGCTGCTGATATTGTCAGATAGAGCCCATATCTGTTGTGGTAGCAGAAAGGGGCCTACAAAATATTAAGGTGGTTTTAATTTGTGGCTGCTTGGTGAATACTATATGCTGATTTTAATGGATAACAAATGTGCCTTTTTTGCAGATATACATAAGTAGGCAGTATGAAGAATACATAGATGCCAAGAGAGACATGCATGCTAACTGGATGAGGTGAGAAATACGCTGGTCTTTATTAAATATTTCATTTAAAAATTTTGTATTTGTTGGTGGCATGATATCCTTGCTTTCTCTCAGTTTATATTTCTAACATATAGGTATCTTTGTTCCCCTTTCTGCCACTTACTTGCCTCCAACTTTTAGGTATGTAAATTGTGCTCCTCGTGTTGGAGAGCAAAATCTAGTGGCATTTCAGTATCGAGGGAGTATTCTGTACCGTTGCTGTCGACCCATTCATCCAGGACAGGAGCTTTTGCTGTGGTATGAAGAGAATTATGCCAGAGATCTAGGCCCTACATTTCACCACTTCTGGAATAAAAAGTGCTCTTCGAAGGGTAAGGGCCATACATAGTGATTCTAGAGTACTTTGGTCTTAAAACTAATTTTATTATTATAACCTTTAGTATAAAACCTCAATTGTGTTAGGCTACGGTCTTCTTGAACTCTTAGAATGAGGTTAAGGAATATGTGTACATTGAGGTTTTCCTTAGCAGGAACACAGGACCACTGAACTAGAACTTCTTTCCTTTTTCATTCTGCAAGAGGTGATGCGAAGCACACTGTTTCTCTATACCTATTCAAGGTACCTATACCTATACCAATTAAGGTCAAAACCTTAGACTGAAGTAGTACATTGATTGATGTGTAAAGTTATACAAATGCCTTCCTAACACAAGGGACAGCTTCTTTGTAGAATTATTATTTACGCTGATGGGGTAATACAGTGCCACTATTTCAGAGTCAAAGTCAAAGAAGCTTTATTGTCACTTCAACCATGTATAGCAGATGCAGTACACAGTGAAGTGAAACAACGTTCCTCCTAGACCAGAGGTGCTACACAGAACACAGACAAAGTACAGTGACGCAGACAAACATAGAGCTATAACATAGAGATAAAAAAATTAAACTATAATTTAAAAATTAAAATTAAACTATACTTAAGGTGCAGTCTTTAAGAACTAGACATACAACAGAAGTGCACAGGAAGACAAGACAAGACAAGACAGTGCAGACAAACAACATATAGGCCGACTTTGTGCAATGAACAAGACAATGTTAGTCAATGAAAGAACAGTGTATACAGTGATTGCAGATATTAAAGCGACACATGTAAACAGGATTAATATAAATGTAAAGTGACATGTTCGTGCAAACAGGACAATTTAGCGTGTGTGCGTGTGTGTGTCTGACTATGTCCAGCACAGTTCAGTTCTTTTTTTTTGTGCGTATGTGTTATGTATGTGTGTGTGTCTGTGTCCAGTACAGTTCAGTTCTCCTTTGAGATCAGATCTTGGTTGTACTTGTGTGTGTGTGCATGTGTGTGTGCATGTGCGTGTGTCCAGCTCAGCTCAGTTCTCTGTTGAGATACCTGATTGCCTGAGTACTTGTTTAGTGCTTTATTAGGAATCCTTCATGCAATGAATGTCAAGGACCATCCACTGGATCGCCAGATACCCCTCCTCTATGTGCTGTTCTTAGTCTCCCTTACTAAGAGCTTCTGGCCTAAGTTCAGCAGCGGGTGCATCTACCCAGTCCATCATTTGGGACTAAAAGGCCCCTAGCCGTCTGTCTGATGCATCAGTTTGCAGAATAAAAGTGAGAAATCTTAGGAGAAAGCAACAGTACACTCCCATACATAACCACTTTAATCTGGCAGAAAACCCACTCCTGGCTCTGTCCACTGGACTGGTTCAGCAAGCACTCCTTTTTCTATCCAGGTCAATCAGCAGGCTACAATATATCCAGCCAGCCTCAAACAAACTTAAAATCAAACTGTTAGTAATGCAGGACTGTAAATAGGCATTTATCAGGTGATTATGTATCATCACTGCCATGATAAAATATTGAAAATGTTACTGTTAAAGTCAGCTGTTAAAGCATGCAATAAATGTACTCTCACACACACACACACACACACACACATAGGAAAGTTGCCTAAACACAGGCCAGTGGCACTATTTAAAAAGAAATTTTGCTCTCCTTTCTTTCTGGCATGCAAATTTCTGCTTCTGGTTAAAGTCAGTCATCTCAGTCACCAGTCTCTTTTCCAGTGACAGCATGGACAATGCATTAAATAAGAAGTGCTGGAAAAGCACAGAATTTGCAGGTTGGGTCGATCTGGTAAAAGCTCCTTGATTCTTTTCTTCTCTTCATCCGAACACCTTGTGAAAGATATTTTGCTTGCTTTCATATTAAGCAGCACCTGCCTGTTAACTGACCATCTGCTGCGTGGTAATGAGACTGAGAATGGTCCAATCACATAAGACCAAATATAAAAAAAAACAATATTGATTCACTAACAAGAAAAGTGGGCGGGTTCGGGGTGCAGAGTGCTGTGCCCAAGGACAATTTGAAACAAGCCAATCAGAGGTCAGCTTATGACATGCTTTTCAAAACTTTACGGAGCTACACACTCATTTGGGCACCCCATACACACACACAAATGAACAAAATATGTATGTATGACTAAATGATTTTATTTCATTATCAGAATATATAATTATTGTTAACGTGTTAAAGTAGCACTCTTCTTTGGCTAATTTTAAGGGGGTGGCGCCCCAGCATTTCAGTTTCCTGAAATTTGTCCACATGGGGGCTGTATACCAGAAAAAAAAACAGAGAAAAACAACTCAAATGCTCTAAATTTTGGAACAAAAGCAGACGTTTCAACCAAACTTCTTCTGAAATAGCAAGGACACTAGCTGAGAAAGCATGAAACCTGTGTGTCAGCCATTTTGGTTTTGGCCATCTTGGTATTATTTTTTGTTCAGTGGTGTTCTATTTCAAAAACCTACTTTTGCAAGCTAGTCCTAGTCCGTTAATCCAAATGATATCATGGGCAAATGATAATGGCCACTGTGGTGTCATACACATTGTTGGTATTAGCAATCTTAGGTATGCACCAAGTTTTAATGAAATTTGGGCACTTGGGGGTACTATAGCATAATACAAAATTTGTTATTCTTCATCAAATTTAAGGATCTTCTCTGGGAATGTATAAAATCTCCATTCGTTTCATTCAACTTTAATTTTGTCTAAATCACAATTAAACATCCTCAGTTATGGCCCATTATGAGGTTTTGTGAAATACCTCTTTAGACAATTGTCTTTAGGATATATGAATATGGCAGCAGTGTACCCACAAACTCACCATGAACTTGAAAGTGCCTTAAAGGAAAATGCAGTGTGGTGGTTCATTGTACATGCTTACCATAAGGTTTAGTGGAGTTTGGTCACTTTAGGATGCTATACTGATAAACAGCTTTAAACAGCCATGTGTCCATAGACTGACTTGTCTGCCTAGTTGCCTTGAGGTGCTTGGCCCTTTCACTGCAGCTTGCAGCTCTATTTTTTTTTTTAAATTTGGAAAATGTTTTGCTTGAAAAGAGTGCTTATGTTATCTTTCTTTAAAATAAATGCTGTTTTGTTCGACATTTTCTAATGTAGTGAAATTCATATGCTTGTAAGTGTGGCTTAAGTTCAAAATGCTTACTGTACATTAATATTCTCTTGTGGTGTTTGTAATTTTAATTATAATGTTGATAATGTTTTTACTTAACCTCAAAACATTTTATTTCTTCTTTACATTGGCAAAGTTTCCAACGATAGTGTTGTAATATGTTTGCATTAAATGTTCAGTTGCTGATTATGTATTTTTTTCTTTGAATTCTTCAGAACTAAGTGATGTGCTGTTGCCAGTCTTCTCCTGCTCCTTGTGCACAGTTTCCTATACATCTCAAATTTACCTGGACAAACACATGAAGAGATGCCACTACGAGGAATATTTAAAACTGCAGGAGTCGGGACAGATTAAATATGAGGTTCAGATGCCCACAGAAGGTCCCAGATGTCAGCAAGCATCATCTGATACTCTCAGTTTGGACACTTCTCACAAAGAAATTCATAAGGAAATTCATCACTGCTCAGACTGTGGAAAAAGATTTACTCATCTGGGTAATCTCCAACGACACCAAAACATTCACAAAGGAGTCAAGTCACATCACTGCACACAATGTGGAAAGAGTTTTAATCGGAAGGATCATCTTCAACAACACCAGCGCATTCATGCAGGAGAAAAGCTTCATCACTGCTCACAGTGTGGAAAGACTTTTAATCATCAGAGTCATCTTCAACAACACCAGCGCATTCACACCGGAGAGAAGCCGTATCCCTGCTCACAGTGTGGAAAGAGTTTTGCTGATCAGAGTTCTGTACAACGACACCAGCGCATTCACACGGGAGAGAAGCCGTATCAGTGCACACAGTGTGGAAAGAGGTTTCGTCATCAGGGTAATCTTCAACGACACCAACTCATCCACACAGGAGAGAAGCCGTATCACTGCTCACAGTGTGGAAAATGTTTCTCTCAACATAGTCATTTCCAACAACACCAGCGCATTCACACAGGAGAGAAGCCGTATCACTGCTCACAGTGTGGGAAGAGTTTTACTCATCAGGATAATCTTCAACAACACCAGCGCATTCACACAGGAGAGAAGCTGTATCTGTGCTCACAGTGTGGAAAAGGTTTTACTGACCCGAGCAACCTTAGACGACACCGGCGCATCCACACAGGAGAAAAGCCGCATCACTGTTCACAATGTGGAAAGAGTTTTATTCAAAAAGTTGAACTTCGGTTACATCAGCGCATCCACACAGGAGAGAAGCCGTATCACTGCTCACAGTGTGGAAAAAGTTTCTCTCACCAGAGTTATCTCAAACAACACTACCATATTCACACAGGAGAGAAGCCGTATCACTGCTCAGCGTGTGGAAAGAGTTTTATTCAGAAGAGTGCTCTTCAACAACACCAGCTCATTCACACAGGAGAGAAGACGCATCACTGTTCACAATGTGAAAAGAGTTTCACTGACCCAAGAAATCTTAAACGACACTACCGCATCCACACAGGAGAGAAGTCACATCACTGCGCACAGTGTGGGAAGAGTTTTGTTCAAAAGATTGAACTTCAGTTACACCAGCGCATCCACACAGGAGAGAAGCCGTATCACTGCTCACAGTGTGGAAAAAGTTTTAAGCGAAAGGATCATCTCCTACAACACAAAGGCATTCACACAGGAGAGAAGCCGTATCACTGCTCAGCGTGTGGAAAGAGTTTTATTCAGAAGGGTGGACTTCAACAACACCAGCGGATTCACACAGGAGAGAAGACACATCACTGTTCACAATGTGAAAAGAGTTTCGCTGACCCAAGAAATCTTAAACGACACCAGCGCATCCACACAGGAGAGAAGCCGTATAACTGCTCACAGTGTGGGAAGAGTTTTAAGCGAAAGGACCATCTCCTTCAACACAAAAGCATTCACACAGGAGAGAAGACACATCACTATTCACAGTGAGGAAATCGTTTTACTGACACGAGTAGTTTCCAAAGACTTCAGAGCATTCAAACAGGAAAGAAGCCGGTTTTACTGCTTACAGAGAATCCATTGTGTCTACACAGTCTCTATGCAATATTACACTGCCTCCATATTAGTGGTGTTAATTCTGAAAATATTACCATACTTTGTATCTTTATGTTTAAGAGTGCTGAAAGTTTTATAATTTTGAGCACTTTTTTTTTTTTTTAATTTTTGACGAAAAGGCAATATTGAAATGAAATATTTGACATCAGAAAGGTAGTAAGTAGTGATGGATTTTAAATAGTCTGACACTTCACAAATAATGTTAATGGTGATAATGACAATGTGACTGAATATGCATTTGTTGTTGTTTTGTTGTTTTAAATTGAATTGAATTGCCACCATAATGGGCCTAATATTCAAGATGGATACACTGTAAATGCATTCATTCAAAATTTCTTTACCATAGTATGTACACAATTTGTAAAAAAAAAAAAAAAATCTGCAAAATCTTTATAATAGTATAATATAATAGTAAAATAGTATAATTTGTACTAAGTTACGTATTGATTTTGTAAGTAGTTTACAATGTCACAGATATACTTCCTAAGATTGAATTGTGTATCTGCACAACCTTTTTAGACAGGCGTGAAGAAATGCAGTTTCTTTCAAAAGTATATATTTTAATTGTTTGTGTTTATCAATTTACAAATTGCAAAGTGAGTGAACAGAAGAAATATTCTATACTTGGTATGATGACCACGTGGCTTCAAACCAGCATCAATTCTTATACTTGCAGAAAGTCAGGGATTCTGTAGGATGAGAGTCAGGTGTCTCATTAACCAATTACACCAAGCAGGTACTAATGATCTGTTTCATGTGTAGGTTGAAACCCAGTCATTGAGTGAAACAGGAGCAACTGTGTAGGAGCTTAAACCTGGGTGACGAACATCAAACTCTGTACTAAGGTCAGGTTGTGGAAGTCAGTTTCATGTCACAGGTCATACTCCATGGCCAGACTGACCACAGCAACAAGACACAAGGTAGTTCTACTACATCAGCAAGACCTCTCCCAGGAACAGATCTCAAAGCAGACTGGGGTTTCAGGATTTAAAACAGAGAAACTGGTGGTGTTAATGAGCGTAGACGTAGTGGCCAAGGAAACTGAACACAGCAGATGAAAGACACAAAACAGTCATACCTCACCAAACAGCCTTTTCACACATATTTACAGACGAAGGAGAAAGACAATATGGCCAATGTCAAAGTGTTTAGTAATAAAGTGTTTTAAAGCCTTTCAGCAACGGAAGTAAGACAAAAACAGATAGAAAATCAATACAAAGTAGATCCCATTTGGGTGAAACTCATGGTACCTTCAGACTGAGTGGCCAGAGAAAAGACCTACCACCAGAGCTGAAGCTATACTGGCATGAAAAAGAGAACCTTACCTTGGCTGGAGATCTCCTCCTGAGAGGCCAAAGAGTTGGCATTTCCCATTCAGTGCAAGCAGAATTTTTTTAATAGACTCAACCATGGCCACCAACATTAGCTCAAAGTTCAGTTTACACAGATTGAAATGTGTAAATTCACGTTATTAACATTCAGTTCATTTAATATTTTTTTAAAGAGTGAGAGAAAGTGTGAGAATGAGTGGATGTGAGCTCAAACCAGCTGCCCAAATGGGAAATTGAACACTATTTTTCATTTAAAATAAACTCGAAGTCATCAAACATAAAACGTCTTGTTTTCGAATCATTTGCTGTGAGTTTCTTGCCTGTGCCTGCATTTAATTATAGTGATTTATTTTTCTTTTTGCACTGCTGCACTCGTTTGTTATATTTTTCACATTCCTATCACAGTTAATCTTTTCAGAGAGTTCTTGTTTTCTGTATAAAGACAGAAATTGGAATAAACCCACTTTGGATCTTCTTGATATCCAGCCCAAATTCAGCCAAGGTACATGAACTCTAAGTGTGGCAAATATTCAGCTTGTCCAGTGTGTGAGCTGCGGGTTGTTCAGGAATTTTTCCTCTGTCATTAGCAGTATTTTTTCCTGTGATAATTATATTTTAGTTAGCTCTCTGATGGAAATTACACGATTAGAGGTTAGCAACAGTGAGAGCAATCTTGAGTCTGTAGGGAAGAGTCTGATTAGTCTTTACATTAGCATCAATTAAAATTATTAGCAATGTTATGGGGTGTCAGGCGTTTTTAAAGGGTTTATTTGACTTAAGTCGTTTTTGACATGAGTCTTAGAATGAATTCATGGCTTAAGGCGAGGTGTTTCTGGTGTGTGTAAATGATGTGTAATGTGTACAGTTGTGGTAATGTGTTCGCCTCGGCAGTAACATCATCAAATCAGCAGCAGCAGGAGTAACCATGCCATAACTCATTACAGAGGAAAGAAGCCATCCCGGAACGTTTTGTCTGGATCAGGACAGTCATTCAGAATCTAACTCAAGTTCATGTTCTTTAGTTTGTTTATGCTGTTTATGAGCTTGTTTTTGCACTGGCCACCAAGGCATGGTTAAATGCAGAGCCAGGGCCTGTGAGTAATTATTTTATTAGTTCAAAGGATTTATTGACTTGCAAGCAAAGGCCTTTTCTATTTGTGTCAGTGGTTTCATGTAATCTTTTCTTGCAGTATTCCATTCCAACAAGAAAATGAAAATTAATTTATTAGTCATTTTCAATCATGCTATTTTTCAATTATGCTATTGCTTCAAATCTGTTATGTATAAGATTAGTCAGGACACTGTTAGGTTTCTGTATGTAAAGTGTTATGACAGTATTTATATGCTAGTAAGCAGGGCAAACAATTCACACCTGTCCACAATAACACTGGTACAGAGAGAAAATGGACAGTACAAGAAAATTTTAGTGATAGCAAAACACTGTACACAATTGGTAAAAAAAAAGTTCAGATTTAAACCTAGTTGGAAAAAAGATAAGAAAAACTGGAACTTAAAGCCCTAAGTGTCTACTTTCATATGATCCATTAACCCCTACTGTGGAGGGTGACAACACAAATATATTCAGATTTTACAATAGGTATGCCAAAAACAGGTGGAAATTTATTATTTTTTTTTTTTTTAAGTAAAAAGGGTTAAAAATGCAAGTATTAGCATTTTATTGACTTGCCAGAGGTATGTGTAAAAAAAAAACATAACATTATTAGTTAATCTCTGGATATTTATGTTTCAATAAGAAATACTGATTACTTTACACAACACACATTGAACAAGCCTACATGAAGAGAGAGACAGAGAGAGGTTTGTAAACTGTGGTAGTAATCTGATTATCTGCTTAAAATGACCAGCTAAACCTGGTCACCTGAAATGTGGTCAACTAAAATATTTATCAGGGCATTTTGGTTATTAATCAAATCCATATTTCAGAGTGAACAATGTGGTGACATTAAAAAACTAATGCTAATTTCAGCTTTCATTTCATGAAATTTAAATCTATATGTGTTAAACACCTCAGAACATGGCTCCTTTATATAACAAATAATGGAACATGTCAATGACGGGTGTTTCTTGTTGCACAGGTGTGTCCTGTTAAATTTGCTAAATAGCAGCTTTAAATAATAAACAATAGCTCGGAAATGTTACTTTTGGTTTGAGCCCTGCAAAAAAAGGATAAAACTAACATGAAGTCCAGCAAGCTGTCTATGGGAGAAATGCAAGCTGAGAAAACAGTGAAAATCCATCACAGCCACTGCACAAGCACCGGGCAATACAAGAACTTTGTGAAACAGCTGGAGTACTAACAATCAGACATCAAACAGGTTGTGAGACGTGTGAAAAACAACAGTGTAACATCAACAAAAAGATGCAGACCTCTTATCAGCAGTAAGAACCCAAGCCTAGATTGGAATTCATAAAGAAGTAAAGAGAAAGGCCACAAATGTTTTGAAACCAAGATTAACCTCTAGCAAACTGGAAAGGCCAAAATGTGGAGGAAGAAAGGGTCGGCTCATGATCCAAAACATACGAGGTCATCGGTCAAGTGGTCTAGATAGTGTCATGACTTGGATTTATGCTTCCTGTTAAACTTGGTTATCAAACCCTGAAAACCACTGGTTTAAGATAAGAAAAATGATACAAAAAATTCAAGATTCAAGATACAATGACACTGAAAAGTATTTAGTATTTATTTAATACTCTCAAGCTTTATCAGACAGGATATTGAATGTTTGTCATCTTTAATCTTAAGGCCTTTCCACAGATGTTCTATGGGCTCAAGCCTGGGCTTTGGCTGAGCCTTTTAAAGGATATTCAGAGCCTTGTTCCTGAAACCACTCCATCATTGCATTTAGCTGTAAACGTGAGAAGCACCCTATAGTATGAGGCTGCAATCATCAAGCTTTACAAAAGAATACGTTATTGACCATGGCATGCATTGTGATATGGGGGACTGTATAATCAGTGTGTGGCATTCTAAATCATGTTCAATCAACTGAATCTGCCTCAAGTGGACTCCAGTCAAGTTCTAGAAACATCTCAAAATAATCAAATAGGATAGACCCGAGCTTACAGTAGCTTGCTGTGGATGACCAAAACAACAAAGCATAAAAGGCAAACCATAAAGAGCTGAAATAATGAGTGAATGGCACAGATAAACATCTCAGAGGTAGAAATGTTTCTGACCATGCAATAATGTGTAAATTAAAGCATTAAAATCAATCGATAGAGCAGACTACTGGATGGTGTGCATGCTCTGATGTCTTTGGAAAATACTCAGGTTGGTAAAACTATTTCCCCTCTGTGAGCAATGATGCCTTTCTAATGTGAATACTCCTTTCACACTGCAAGAAATGATACAGCTTCAGGCCGGTGTGAATGTTCTGATGTCTCACAAGATCAACCCTTTGACTGAAACTCTTCCCACACTGTGAGCAGTAATACGGATTCACTCCATTGTGAATACGCAGGTGTATCTGAAGACTATGCTGCAGAGTAAAATTCTTCCCACACTCTGAGCAGTAATAAAGATTCACTCCATTGTGAATGCGCTGGTGTGCTAAAAGATCAGCCTTTTGCTTAAAACTCTGTACACTGATGCGGCTTTTCAACACTGATGTATTCGGGGATTGCTCCAGGCAGTAAAACCCTTCCCACACTGTGAGCACAGATCTCTCCTGTGTGAATGCGCTGGTGTTGTTGAAGTCAAGTCAAGTCAAAAAGCTTTTATTGCCATTTCAACCACACATAGCTGACGCATTACATAGTGAAATGAAACATTTCTCCAGGACCCTGGTGCTACACAGACAATATACAACATATAATTACAAAACAGAAACAAAAACACAGAGCTAAAGACAGAAGTTTGTCCAAGCTACATAAAGTGCAAAGTGTGCAACCAGGCACAAACAGTGCAAAGACAAGACAGTGCAAATACAGGAAGTACAAAAAAGAACACAAGATAAGACACATAGCGCCAAAAAACATGTGCAACAAAACAAAATGGAATGTGCAACTTGAGATTTTGTCTCCTTACAATTTGATTTGATTTGTCCAACTGAGTTTTATTGAATAGCAGCTGCTGTGATGATAAACAGGATTAGCCAAATAGGATGATGCCATTTTCCAGTTTCTGTATCCAACACACAATGTGATTCACATTCATTTTTAGATGCGAGTGTGACATACATCAAGTACAGCTGAAGATGCTGAGTGGTTTTTTGTAGGTAGCTGAATGTATGCTACAGATCTGCTGTGAATTCTGGATTGTTGAGCAACAGTTTTCTATGGGACATTTTACTATTATATTTTTCAAGTTCATGGAGGAAAAATGAAACAAGGCTGTGGGTTGGATTTGACCCATGGGCCTTTATGTTTGTCACATGGTGATGCTACTGCTGAAAAACACAACAGATAAATAAATTAACTGAAATATGTGGGGAAATGTCCCAGTGGAGGAGTCTCAGAGACACAGACACTGGGCTGGAGTCAGGTTCTTCATTCTGGAATCATTTTATAATATTGTTTTCTGTGCATGGTGTGCAAGACTAAACATATAACCATCTTCCTCAATACCAGAGTGTACCATATTACACTTAAAATCTATCAGAACTAAACCTTGCCTTCGTGTTGGACATTAATTATCACAGATTCCGACAGTCTGTGTTATTTCTTACTACACACACAAATAAAATGCTATCCCACCATTTTATACACTAAAACACCATGCTAAAATCAAATTACAAATCCTTCAGGGTGGAATCTAACAAGCTGTGATAAAAATCTAACAGGGCACATAACAGCAAACCACTAGACTTTTAAAACATCTTTTTTAAATATTTTGATCCTTGGATAATTTATTAGAATGAAAAATGCATTAAATACCATATAATACCATAAAGCATAATTCTGTTACTGGCCCGAATAATGTCTGTAGCTGTTCATAAGGCTATATTTGTCCATTTTGTGTATGCTACAATTTTTTTTTGTCAAAAGACAAAAGGATTAGAGTAGATAGGGGCTGCGGGTCAAGTGGTTAAGGCTCAATAAAGTGGTCAGTGAGTGTATGCTTATGTTTAGCCAGTATTTTTACTTGATTATTTTAAGAATATATACTTCTTTTTTCTTTCTTTTTTTTATTTTATATTAAATTACATTTTCTAAATCTATGTAATTTTCTAATTACTATTGTTCGGATTATGTTAATAAAGTCCTTATGCTTTTAATAAAGTCCTTATGTCATTAGAAGTATTTTAATTTGTCACATATAGCCCTGAATAATTTTTAATAGGCATAAGCAGAAATCCTAACTATAGTTTTTGCTGTGCTTCTTACACTTTGTGTTCTTTGTGTTACTTTTAATTCTGTGTAAAAGGAGGACTAATTGCAGTGAGGTAATGTGCTGCACTGAGAGAGATGCCTTGTTTCACTCCTCTGACTACTTCCAACATTTTTACACAAAAATTCATTAACATTTATTTAGTCTTTCGATTTGTTATATATCACTGCAGCAAAGTTTTGTGAAAAACCCTTTATAATGATCTATTATATTACAGAAATGTTTTCTGCTGCACTCTTGTTTTTTTGTTTCATTTGTATCTCTTACAGATTCTCCTTCAAACTGTGGGCACATAGCGCAATGAATGACAAAAACTTTGGCATTACTGAAAAGATTTTGTTTAAAAGCTTAAAGGTGTAAAAAAGTAGCCTATCTAATCTAAAGGTAGATGCTTTCACTACTTTCATGGCCTCCTTCACTGCAGGATCTTTCACATCCTGACTGGACCGAACCTTCACCCTGATGATTTGTTGTTTTCCACTGATTTCTGAATGTGGAAATGGAAAGACGCAAACATACACAACATCAACACCTAAAGTTACATTACATACAAGACAGTTTTTTAAATGTAAATAAAATTGATCTAAATACATTGACTACAATTTTCTCTCTTTTTTATTTTTGTATGTTTTTCATAAAGCCAGAAGGTTGGAATGTTGTCTGTGATTGTTTTTTTTCTACACAATTAAACAATTAAATGAACACCTTCCAAGTGTGGTGATTCCATACTTTTTGCCAGGGGTTGTACTATCTTCAACTCCCACCTTCCTACCATATCTCTCCCACCTTCCATATATCTCTCCTTAAGCCTGCTCACAACCCCTCTTACAGGGAATCCGCCGGCATAGAACCACCTGCCCCACTGGAAATCAATCAGTTTCCAGACGGAGCCCTCTGCGGTTTACCAGCCTCATCTACAGTGAAGACTTAGTGACCAAGTGACTGAGAATTTATTGACCCATGTGCATAAATAGGGTGCTACTAATTGAAGCAATTCCTATAGGTCTACATGGTGTAACATCCCAACCTGCAACGCCACTCCCAAAACCCCTCAGCCATTTATTGAACTGCTTCCTCTTCAAGGTTACTTTCAGGTTTATGGGACATTCAAACAGCATAAACACCAGCGTTTAGCGCATAGTATTGATAGTCTGACTAGATACCAAGCTGTTTCTCTACTTCATTGTGTTTCTTTGCCACATCTTATACCTGTGCTTTGTTTCCTATTTCTATGATTCTCTGGTTTGTGATTTGGATTAGTTTGGCTTGACTGTTTGCCTGCCTGTTGCCATTTATTCTGTGCTTGTCTCTCCTCCCTGTTTTAGATTAAATTTTGGATAATCTGCTTGGTATTTTATGGATTCTCAACCCTCTGCATCTGGGGTATCATTGCATTGCGAGGCCTACACTTCCCCCGTCAGTGTGAATGGGTGTTTAATTCAACAAGAATTCAACAACTAAAACAAGTTTATAACAAATATAAAACAAGTTTTGTTTTATAACAAACAAAGCAAATTTAATAATTTCAATGTATCATATATAGAAGTACTCTTAGAAGGTCACTTGATTAAAAGAAATATGAACACCAGTGCAAGATCATAAAGATTGTGTTGTGAATTAGGGAGTGCATTATTAAAACTATTTTAGACTCATAGGTCAGCTGTGAAATATTGTTCTTAATTTAATTCTAAATTCCACAGTGTTCTAATGAACAAGAACAACATACAATACTTTATACATTAGAGACTTTTCATGGCTGTACTCATCCTCATACATTTTAGTCATAAATTCTTTGTTTTAATCTTCCAATATTTCACTATGTAAAGCACGTTTAGATTTTAAACTCAAATTTAAAAGTGTTATATAAATAAAGAAATATCACACAGCATTAGACTATCTAATGTAAAATTATCAGTGGATCTGATTCTTTGCTCTAGTCTTTGTTTCTAAAACCTCGATCCATGATCCATCTTTTTAACTGTAATCACCTGCTGGTGTAAAGATATCTGTACAGCTCTGCTCTAAACACCACAAATATACTAAAAACATTCATTATCCCACATGTCAAGCTCTATAAACCATTTCTCTTATTAAGTGTTAGGAAATTAAGTATTTCAGTGAATAACTGAAACATACCTGAAATGTGAAGGAGGTTTAAAAACTCTTTAAAGTCTTTTTAAAGACTCTTTAAAAATGTGTTCTCAGGTTTCATGAGTTTTAGTGTCTTTGGTAAGATGCCTGTAAGTGGCGCATTTCACTAGGTGATGAGAAACTTACATTTGGGTCAAAGGGCAAAGTCATTAAAGGAAGCGCCAGAATGCTGCAGATGCTAATCTGTGTGTATCTCATCATTTCCTACAGGTATGTAAAATGGGTTTTTATCGACCAATATCTGTTAATATTGAAACTTAAGAGATTGGTAAATGTTCAGAGATGATGTTGTACTGAAAAAAGTGATTGTCGAGTTTTAAAAGGATGAATTAATTTGTGGTTCAGCCAATGTAATTCTTTGTCCTTGTTATGAAGTTAAAAACTTTATAATACTGCTAAAAATTAGACGTGAGTAAGAGATTGTGAAACAATCTTACTATATTCCTTGTGTAATCTTGACAGATTTCCCATATTGAGCTGAAAGATGTACTATATTGAGTTATCCACTCCATCTTGTTTATGTGGAAAAGTTGAAATGTAAAATGGTGGTTTTCACTAAGATGTACACTCTTAATTGATGCTGGTATGATGTTTCAACTTTTAAGACTGTTGATTCTCATTAATTGTTTATTCCATCAAATTGATTGTGCGATTCTCATTTCTCGTGTATAGAACTTCACTATATCTAAAATAGACAAAGTGAACTCATATAGTATTGGTAAGATACAAGACCTGTGTTTATCCAGATGTTCACTGTGGCTTAAAAATGTACAACTAAAGAGAAATGTTCAAATGTATTACATTTATAGACTTAATGGACATAAATTTAAATGTTGTGAATTGAATTGTCCAGAAAGCATGACCTGTGAAGGAATATTGTTAATGGTGTTTTCAAAATGTTTTACTTGCCTGTTATTTGCAAGAAGAGAAATAAAGGAAAAAGTCATTAAAGAAAGCGCCAGAACGCTGCAGATGCTAATCTGTGTGTATCTCATCATTTCCTACAGTTTCTAGCTCTCATTCTCATTCTCCTTCCTTGTTTGAGACCGGTAACAGTTGTAAATCAGACACAGACAGGGCATGACTGAAAAAAAAACAGGAGATGTTTTTAGTTTGTCATTAATGTGTAATTTGAGACAGAAGGATAAAATCAGTTTTGATGATTAAAGTTATATGGCACAATAAAGAGCTCATTATACTGACCTGTAACCATAAAGTGTGAATTGTGGACAGGGTTTAACTAATACATATTAAAGGTGCAATATTCAGTATGCTCTACGTAAGTTCTTTATCCTGAATTTATTTTCTTCTGGTAAGGTAGAACTCTGACTTTTGTGTACTATCTGCTTAACTCAGTTGTTTCTAGAGTTGTGTTATTTGAATTGTGTTATTTGATTGGTACAGGCTGCTCAGGTGCTTGTTCAGTCTCTTGTCAATCCATGACTGAACTACTGCAGCTCTGTTGCGTTACCTCCACTGGCTTCCTGTAGCTACACCAGACTGAAACACTCATGCTTGCCTACAAAGCCCAGATTGGACCAGCTCCCTCTGACCTCAAAGCTCTTATCACTCCTCACACTGCACCTCACTCCCTAGGATCCACTAGCACTGCTCAACTTGTCCACCATCTCTCAGGGTTAGAGGTAGGTCTACATCTAGACTCTTCTCTGTTCCGGCAACGAGGTGGTGGAATGAACTTCCCCTAGATGTCACGACGACCTACCTCTTTCTGAAATGCTGAAATTTCTTTTTTTCTGTTTGTTCATTAAAAATGTTTCTGTGTACTTTATGTACTTTATTTCCTGACAACAGAGTTTTAGATGTATGGCGTCCTGTAATCTAGTGAACCAATTCACTAGGATGAATGCGTTCATTGAAGGAGACCTCAAAGCACTTTTATACGTCACTCTGGATAAGTGTATCTGCATAATGTCATAAATATAAATGTAACCATGGAAACGGCCTCATCAGGACAGCTTTGGGAATCTGCAACACTACTGACTACTTTTTTTTTTTTTTTTTTACAAGAACAGGGTCAGAAGTGACACTATCTAACACTGTGTAGGGTTAAAGTCTCTATATCATGAATCTACACTAAGGATCAATAGATAAGGTGTGAAGCTAAATTAAGTCAGGGTAAGTGTTGAGCCAGAGAGGAGATGCTTCACCCAGAACTGAACATATTTTAGGCATATGAATAATAAATTTATAATATATATTATAAAGTTTAAAATAATTACATTTACATTTAAAATGAGTACATTTTTGTCATTAGAATATGCAGAGCTGGATGCAAATGCCTTCACTTTAAAATAAACAATGTAGAAAATCCAAATGAAGAGCCAGTCATAATCACAATGACAAAGATAAAAAAAAAAATAGGACCAGAAAAATCAAAACCAGAAACAATCAATATACAAAGACTTGTAGTGACAGAAGGTGCAGAGAAAATACTGCACAGTCTGTGTGCGTGATTTGAGTCCTTTTGTATGTTGTGAGTGTGTGTAGTTGATTGAACATACGTGTGGTGATTGGGAGCATTGGAGTGTATGTATGTATTAGTGTGGTTCGTAGCAGCCATGTTTGGTGGTTGATGTGTTTGATGGGAGTTGGAGTTAGATGTGTCAGTAAATTTCCAATGAAAAAATGAACATGAGACTGAGGTCAGAATTAACCTCACATTAAAAAAATGTTCAGAAGTAATTGTATTATACCTGTCATGTATGTGTGTCTGTGATTCTGATTAAGCCCCCCCACCCCCAAAAAAAGATCACATTTTCTGCAGGGTTTTGTTAATATATCATTGGATTAATCTGTTCTCACTGTTATGAAGTATCACTCAGGAGAGGAACAAAAAAGAAAGAATATGTGTCAAGTGCTGTTGACTATCAAAATGTAGTAACAAGAAACTCTTTTATTCTTCACATTTGTGGGCTATGGTGTAGGACTGAGCTAGACTGAAGCTCTTTCTTAACCTTTTGGACATAATTCTTAAAGATATGTCTGGGAAAAAAAACAGACAGGTTATTACTTAAAGAACACAAACACATGGTGAAACATGATGATGGCAGCATCATTCTATGGATTGGCTTCTCTTTAGCTGGGACGGGGTCTCTAGTCAGGTTGGCAGAAATCATATATCAGCAAATACCAGTCAATTTTGCCATGAAAGCTGAGGTCAACAATGGAATGTCTTCAGAAGAAGAAGATTAGCATTTTGGAATGACCCAGTCAGAGCCCAGATCTAAATCCTATCAAAATCATATGCAATTACTTAAATAGGCTATGCACATGAGATACCCTCACAATCTGATAGATTTGGAGCTGTTTTGCAAGGAAGAATTGAATAACATCAAGATGTGCTTGTTCGACTCTTACCCAAAAAGAATACATTTTGTATTTAAAAAGAAAAGGTGTTTTTACAAGGTATTAGTTAAGAAGTGGAAGATTTTTGGACTATTATTTTCACTTAGGTGAAACATACATTTCACTGTTGGTTGCTGTAACACAATAAAGATGGAGAAAGATCTGCAGACTTCATCTGTAAATCATCTGTAATTACATTGTACATCTCCACATGGAGAACTAAAGTCAGTCTGAATAAGTGTTTGTGTGAATGTGAGGAAAAACAACACAAAAATGACAGGATATTGATATTTAAATCAGTATTTTAAATCAGTCTTAATAATTTTAACATCTGATCATACATATTGAAACTAGGTCTGTACAGCAACAACCCTAATGTGAAAAAAATTCAAATCTTTGTCTACATATTTGCTTTTTATAGTTTTTTGTTTAGATTGTAAAAAGAAACTTTTCTTCTTATGTGACAGGAAGCAGATGTAGCTAAACTAGTACATTAGAAGAAAGCGGAAATTTAAAGCTAATAACTGGGTTTAATTTCTCAACCTGAGTATAACTTGATTTATACTTAAATTGTACAAGGCTTTGAATTTCGAGATTACAGAATATCGTGCAAGTTTGGAAAACAATTCGAACCCATTTGGTGCTACTGAGTGTGTGTAATTTTATGCACAAGAAGACTAATGTAAACCTAGATTGTTCAGTCTTTAGTCAGATAATTTCATAGATGAATATTGTCACAAGGATGAATCTTACACTGATGCAGGTGCGGTCAGATTTAAAAAGAAAAAAACAGGTGAGGGTCAGGCGATTACCAAACAGAATATCATGGAAAACCAGAATACATTAACCAGAAGACAGGCAGAACAGCACTCCGGAAAACAACATGTCTGGTAAAGTCAGAGTGAGTACTTCTGAGCAATACTTCACAACGTGGCCTACAAGCATGGCCACCATAAGCTACACACTACCGGCACATTCAAACACACCCACACACAGTTTAATAAGCACATTCATTTTCCTCACTTTCCCACTTAAACTAAATTTAAAACATTTATGTAGCCATTTTAATTATGCAATTTTAATTATTTAAAAAAACAAGCAAGCTGTCTTAACTGACCATCTGCTAGCTGCAATGAATCGCCATCCAGGGTTCACAATATAGGGACTGTGTCTGTTCCACAAGCTAAACAAAGAGTGCTTATTATTAATGAAATTATTACTGATCAGGTGTTTAATGTACTGTGTTTAACAGAAACATGGATAAAACCAAATGAGCATGTCATATTTCCACACTCTGAAGTCTAAATCTCAGACCATTATCTTGTCTCATTTAAATTGTGTCTTAGACATGATATATGCCACATTTATGTCTGCTACCATAGAGAGGATCATCAATAGTCATCAACAGAAATGACCCCACAGAATTTGATCAGGTGACTTTCACTACACACTAGATAATGTAGCTCTACGTAGAAGAAAAATAACTAGTAACCCTACCCCTAACCCTAGAAAAAACTAGTACCATGGTATAATGACCACACATGCACCTTAAAGCACACCAGTTTGACACCAGTTGTCTTCTCTCCATCAACAGCCAGCACTCAACCACGCCCTCTACACCACTGATGAGACTGGTTTCTCTCAAGGTATATTAATATCCTCTCAGAATTTTTCCCTGCCACTGTCGCCTTTGGTTTGTTCATTAGGGATGAATTTATACATTTATAATCTCTACATGTCTGTAACGCTGCTTTGTAACAATTGAATTGGGCAGAATAATTGTGAGTAAATCAACAAAAACAGATTAGAAAAAGCAGCAAGGATTGCCTTACATATCAAAACATAATTACCAGATACAACAAAAGTACAAACTATTCAAAACAGGATCAAGTATATGTCCAGAGGAAGATTACACAAGCCATTTTACATTTGCTGATAAATGGAACTGCTTATTAGTTTTCATCAGGCAAATTAGTTATGCAAACCTATCTATACCTTTGTTCTTCTTTACATAAAACGAAGTTGCGTTAACCAAATCAGAGCAGTACATACCTTCAGACAAGGACACAGGAAGAAGATGAAGCAGACGAAACAGCTTCAGCACCCCAACAGTCAGAATTCCTTTAACTAGCAAATGCAGCTGCGCAACTGCTAACATAATAATATATAAATAAATAAATAATGGAATAATCTATATGAATACTCTAAAACTAAGTAATTTTATGGAACATCCATCCAACATTTATGAAAAGTCTTCAGAACAGAGTTTTCAGTTTCTGTAACATGATGAACACATTTTTTTTGTCTCATTAACAGACAGCCTGCTGTGGGAATGACTGTATGTAGCTTTTATAATGTAAATGATAACTGGAAGTATGTACTGTGTCAGGAACATTATTAAATTTTACAATGTACTATACTTCAATAAACAATAGTCCTAATAGGACTTTATAATAGGAATTATTATTATAATAATTATAATAATATAATATAATGATAATAATAATTAGAATTATTCCTAATAGGAATTAATCAATTTCCTAATAGGAAATTGATTAATTAATTCAACAAATCAATGACACAACATTGTTTCTTATGTGTTTGTTAATAGATTATTTGAAGATAACAAACTTTTCTTTGTTTTATAATGCTTTTAATACATGTTTCGATTATGTGTAATGTCCACCATACAAACCAATATGTTCCTTAAAATACATTTTCAAAATTAATATTCTTTGTTTGTCAACAGCCCGTAAATAAACTGATTCAGCACAGCTCACTGGGATCTCCAAACACATGGATATTATTTTGTAGTCTTTTGTAGTCTTTTGTATTTGTATTATTTTCCTAGCATGTGCAGATCTATAAATTTAATCTGATTTTCTTAGAATGATATTTGTTTTCATTTCCTTCAGTTTCACAGTCTGACCAGTGATATTTTATGTAAGGAGAACTTTTCAACTTTTTTAAATTATTCAAAAGTCAATTGTAAGCCAACTGACTCCTTCTTAGAGCAATATCTTTCTGTGTATATTTCTGTGCCACGGAGCTGCCACAGCATTGGGGCTGACTTAACACAAACAGTATTTTACACAGTATTTTATTGTCACAGAATATTTTCCAAAATAAAACCAATATCACTTTAAATACATTCATTTGAGGTTCAGTCTTTTAAAATAAAATATGACACAGCACTCTTTTAATCTGCATTTAACATTAACCAATCACAGCTCAGCAATCTGAAGCTTATTTTTTTTACTTCAGTTCAAACTGAATTGTACAAAATTCAGAAAATTCCTAATTTAATCCCTAATGGGCAAGCCTGTGTGGCAGAAAAATCTCCCTGGGACAACATATGGAAGAAATCCTGAGAAAAAACAGATTCTTTTAAGAACCTTTCCTCATCTGGATTTCTTATGAATAGTAAATGATGTAAGTGATGAACAAAATTTAAAATAAATAAATGCAGTGAATGCAATAAATAATTGAGATTTATAAATAAATGAAATAAATCTAAACTCATTGTGCTGTGAATACAGGGCATTCATTAAATCCCTTGTTCTTTAAACTGGGCCTTTTACATCCCATCACACAGAATGACACAAAGTTTGTCAGGACATGAATAGCATGGACGTGGTGTATGTATGAGGGGTGCAAAGGTAAGGCAGAAAAGAAAAACAAAAACATAATCAGACCATGGATTCCACAAAATACACAGGTACAAACAAGAAATTAGTGACTGAAGTATCTCCCTGATATTGCACACAAACACCCATTTTGTGAATCTGATAGTACATAGTTTACTATTTTAACAAACAGCACATCAGCTTTTATCACTTTAAAAGACATATTTCTTATTATTAAGTCTTAAAGGCATTATTGTTGGAGTAGTGTATTATTGTGCAGCTGAAATTTGGAGGTAAACCATCAATGTTATATTTTTATTTTCTTATGTGACCTTCAGTGGCCATTTTTCAATTTAGTAATGGACCCAAATGCTTTTTGTTTTCCTTCAGGCAAATCGGTTTATGCAAACCATTCTGCACACCTCAGAATTTGCAGACACTGTAGAAGGACAGAAACAGAGAAAGCAAGAGTTTAAAACAAAAAAGATGTCATATATGTGGCTTGTCATGAAAGGGTTTCTACCTGTTTGCAAATGAAAGTTCTTCAGTGGACATCTAGTTAAGATGTCTGTATGTAGAATCACACAATGATTTTGAGATATAAATAAGTTGCCTAAGAAAAAGGAAAGAGTGGATTTGAGCTCAAAACCTTCCAATTAGCAGTCCACCATCTCAACTATGAGCTTCCACTTACCTAGATTATAATTAAATTTTATAAAATTTACTTGTTATTACTGCTTATAAGGTGATCTGTGTAAAAATCACAGAAATTAGTATGTTTTCAACATGTACTCACAATCATCACACTAAACATGTGCAATATGCACACCTGATTTTAATACACACTGATTGTTCTGTTCCTTATCATAAGCACTTCTTGTTTGTTTGTAGTACATATCTGTAGTCTGTGCCTGTGCTGGGAATTCAATACCATATCTGTAATATCCCATATATTTTATTATCCTGTGTTTTGTATTGGTTTTGTTGAGAAGTGAGATTACCTCACGTTATTTCTACTGCTAAATTTAAAGAAGGGAAAATGGTAGAGAAAATCGGGCTATGGGATAGGGTTGCTAGATGGAAGCAATTTCATAAAGGGGGTGGTGCTAGAAGAGTGGCAAGACGTGATATACAAAGCTGCATTTTAAAATTGCATAGAATTGAGAATTGAGAGATCGGGATGTCTCTTGATGCCTTTCACAACCTTCAGGCTCAGCAAGCAAACAAGCACGAAGGACTACATGCCAGAACAAGAGTGCAACTAGTGAGCAAGGTAGTGACAATTCAGGCCCAGTCATAATAAGACATAGTAAGCAGTGTAGTTGAAAAAGTTTAGCTTGTACACAAAATGTAGTTACAGGCAATACATGACCCAGTTGCAGAAATATTTGGCAAATTGGACAGTATGATTCAGAGACTTATAGCAGCTGAGGATATATAACTTCGAGGATAATCAAGAGTGGAGTGACCCGGTAACTTTTTATTAAACTTTGATCCTGAAGACTCTAAATATGGATACCAAGGGTGGACAGATTAAGCTGGAAAGAGCCAAAGTTTTCCTACACACTAGATTATGTAGCTCCACTTAGAAGAAACATAATTATAGAGAAAAAACTGGCACCTTGGTATAATGATCACACAAGCACTAAAGATCCCATTAAAATATCCACTAGGATATCAGGACATAAATGACAAAAAAATCTTCAGAATCTTGTGTTCTAGATCCCTTACCTACATATTTCTTTAACAGATGATGCCAATAGCAACCAATCCCCTTTAAAAGGGATTCAATTCTTTCCTTAGCACAGGCTGTGTGCCTAAATTTTGTAAACTAGCAGTTATCAGTCCCCTTATTAAAAAACCTGGCATTGACCCTTATCAGATATACAACTATAGGCCAATGTCAAACTTCCCTTTTAGCTCCAAGATCTTAAAAAAAGTTGTAGCATGGCAGTTATGCTCATATCTACATAGGAATAACATTGGTCAAAAGAGACAACCTTCTTCATAGTAATTTGTGACAGGGCAGCAGATGTTGCTCTTTCATGCTGATGCTCTCTGATTTGATAGTCTAGTTTGATAGTTCCCCTGGAAGGCCTCCTTCTTGGGCATGGTTGTGTAAAAGATTGTGGAGCTTCCTTGAGTAGGCATCATGAGAGGGACAGATGGCTGATTGACGCTCCCACTCAGCCATTGCCCATAGTCAAGCCTTGCCGGAGAGCAGGGAGATAATGTAAGAAATTCAGGCTCTATTAGTGAGAAACAGCAAGGGCTGACCCTTGAAGCCGACAGCACACTGCAATAGGAAAGGGTCAGCAGAGGCTGGGTCTCCCTCAAAGCATATTGGGTGAAGCAGGTAAGGCATGGTGGGGAGTCAATGCAGATGTGATTGACTGGGGAGTGAACTGAGTTATGTGATTGATGAGGCTCTGAGTGAATCTGGCCAGGTCTCTGAGACTATGCTCATGAATAGTGGAGGTCAGGGAAAGTGTGCTCAAAAGGTTCTGCAAGCCTTGCACATCTGCTGGGTCCATCTCTGGCCAGATAGTACTGTCAGAGTAGCAGGGTGCGACCCAAATGCAGCACACCAGACAGAGTTCCAACTTTAAAGTCAAAATTGAATTGAGCACACAGGTACAAAATAGTAAGCAGATAACAAATGAGTAGCAGTAAACACTGTCTAAAATACTAGCCAAACTTCAGAGAAGCAAACAATAATACACTATCACTTCACAGTTCATATAATCCACAGGACACCAATAAAATGAAGGACAGCAGTTCTAATAATCCTCAAAGGCAGAACACCATTAAATATAATGTGAGACAAAGTTCATATAATCCACAGATTCCGGATATCAGTCAAATGGCAAACTGACACCCCAAAAGCAATGCTTGCAAGATGGCCACCAAACTGGAAGTGTGCTTATGACATCATGTCTTAGTATTTTTTTCTTAATAGTATTTTTCAGTGAACACAATCACCTGAATTAATATTATATTCACAAAAAATATCTTTATTTTTTTAAGTAAGACTTGTCAGGTCCACCAATGTCACAAACTCCAATTCAACTCCATCATGCATAACAGTCTACAATAATGGCTAATAGGCAGTCCCACTTTAGAAAGCCACTTCCTGGAACATCACCAAGGAACTCATACTATACCTAAAGACATCATCACCAACCAAGGTACACCTTTTACCACATGGTTCATGGTGGATATGTGTTGGTTGTTGCAGATCAAACATCTCCAGGTCTCAAGGAGGAGGAGGACAAGCACCCTTCCCATGAGATTCTCATGTCCATGAGACTGACATAGTCTACCACCCCCAGACAAATGACCTCATAGAAAGGGTGCTCGTCCTCCTCCTCCTTGAGACCACCTGCAAGTTTCTGGCCCACTGGCAAGGCCCCCATGTGGTAGAGGAATGTGTAGACCTGGTAAACAATCATCTACAAGAACCATATAAATGAGCAGACACACACCTACACTACTCACAAAAAGTTAAGGATATCTGGCTTTTGGGTGAAATTTAAGGAAAATGTAAAAAGGTTCACGCTACAGTGATATTATATCATGAAAGTAAGGCATTTAAGTAGAAGCATGCAATGGTGATTTCCTTGTCTCAAACAATTTATTGAAACAAAAGCCAACAGTGGTGGGTATACCACTATACAACAAAAAATGTCAATGTCTCAATAATTTGCCCTTGACCATCAATTACAGCCTGACAATGACGTCTCCTGCTGTACAAGTCGACTTATTGTCTGCTGAGGCATGGGATTCCACTCTTCTTGAAGGGCGGCCCTCAGGTCATTGAGGTTCTGGGGTGCAGGGTTACGAGCCTCTACACTGCGACTCAGCTGATCCCCATAGGTTTTCTATGGGATTCAGGTCTGGAGAAAGTGCTCCATTTGAGGTACCCCAGCCTCCAGCAGCTGTTCCCTAATGATGCGACCTCGATGAGCTGGAGCATTTTCATCCATGAAGATGAAATTAGGCCTGTGTTGTTCATGCAGGGGCACAATGACTGGATTAATGATGTTATTCAGGTAGTATTGGCTTGTCACTGTACCATTCACAAGATATAGGGCAGTTCTGTACTGAGTAGACACACCTGCCCAGACTGTAACACCACCACAACAGTGGCTGATGCATAGCGCTCTCCTTGATGTCTCCAACATCATTGGCAGCCATCATTTCTGCTCAACATGAATCGACTTTCATAAGAGAACAGCACTGAGGCCCACTGGTCCCTCGTCCAGCATAAATGCTCCCTGGCCCATGCAAGACGATGACACCTGTGCCTAGTGGTGTGGTCAGGTACCCTTGCAGGTTGTCTAGCATGCAGACCACGCTGATGTAAACGGTTTTGAATGGTCTGACATGACACTTGGGTGCCTCTCACCTCCCTTAAATGTGCCTGGAGTTGAGTGGCATTCATCATCTGGTTCCACAGGGCACTGTTCACAATGAAGCGGTCATCAACGTGGGATGTGGCCAAAGGACATCCACTTCTATGCCTTTCTGTGACTCTTCCATTCTCTCTGTATCTCTGTCACAACTTGCTGATGACACTCTGTGACACTCTAAGCTCAGTGGCCACTTCCCTCTGAGAACATCCTGTTTGAAGCCTCACAATTGTGAGGAACTGTTGATCAATTGTTAGGTGTGGTCTTGGTTTCATGATGTCAAAATGTGAACAGCACGATGAAGAGGACTGTTTAAATACCAATTCTAATTGAACCAGAAAATTTATTGGTCGATTCATGGATCAAACACCACTTGTAAATTTTGCCATTAAGCACCTTGTTAGAGAACAGCAAGTTATGCAAAATGTACTGAAACACTGAACAGTTGGACATGTGCATTCAAAAGAGAAGGTCAAATTAATTTCACCTGTAAAGGTTATAGTGCATTTTAGGTGCATCCTGAAAACTTTTTGTTAGTAGTGTATATCATATTAACTTGCTGAAAAAATGGGTGGAACTTGGCACTGCTGTGTCTGCTTTTGCTAATACTCTCAGTACCCAGAGAGCATACCCTGATGTGGAAGGGGGGTGATCTCACACTGGCCGAGACCCAAGACATATTGGAGTTGGTGGAACAGATCATGAATGTCTTCTTATCCACCTTGCCCCAGACAAAATGCCAAAGACCAGTTGGGGGCTTCTATAACCAACAGAAGTTGTCTAGGAGTACCCCTGACCTGTCACTAAGAAACACGTACCTGCTGATTTGTACCTAACTTCTCCTCTCTAAACTTTCCCCTCTCAGATCTGATGAAGAAAGGCCTAATGGACCAGGTACAGTAGACGAAAGATACAGAGTGGGCATTCCCAAAGATCAAGGACGCACAAGCTCCTTGTTGCATCCTTTACTCACCTTCATGAGACTGACTTAATTTCACAAATTTCTTGTTCAAAACAATCAACCTGCATATAAGATCCCTTGCCTATATGTTTCTATGAACGGATAATACCAGTAGCCACTGAATCCCTTTGAAAAATAATCAGTTCTTCAATTAGCACTGGCTATGTGCCTAAATCTTTTAAACTTGTGGTTATCAAACCCCTGATTAAAAAACCTGACCTCGACCCCTATCAGCTGTCCAACTATAGGCCAATACCAAACCTGCCCTTTATCTCCAAGATTATGTTCAGACCTACATAGGAATAACATTTATGAAATGTATCAGTCAGGATACACAATCTACTTCATCAGGAATAAAATGGTTAGTTAATGCTTTCAGTAAGGAAACAATATGAAAATTCAAGATTGCTTATCTTAGAAATGTTACCTGAAGTAAGTATATAAAGATTTCGGTGTATTTCTATACAAGGTATTTGGGGTATGATAGACTTTAATTACACATTTGCTAAGTTGCTAAGATAAGTACTATCTTATCTGAAAAACTAAAGAAGTGAAGACTCAAAAACAGCTCAGCTGATTGACTACATCTGGGGGAAAGTGACAGTGTAGACAGTTCAATGATAAATACAAACATTAACTTACAAATAAACTGAAATACACCCTTTAACTAGCTGCTATTAAATAGATTTTACAAGAAATATTTGTATCCAATGATTTCAGTTTAGCATTCAATGAAATCTGTTACTGTAGAAAAATGATCTAGAATCATTCCAGTTGTGTTTTTTATCTGAACTTCTCATTCTACACAATGTAGTTACTGCTATATTTATCTCTGTGTGTGTGTGTGTGAATATAGATAATCCACTAATCTGCAGGGAGAAACCTAAGGATGTAAGACCAAGACATAGAAAATATTAAGTGTTTGCAAGATAATTTACTTCTGATTAATTCATTAGTAAACTATATACTGTAGCATTGGTGAAGCATATGAGCAGTACATTTACAGAGACTGAATGAAGTTTTAGCTAAAATTGCTTTAAAACAAACATTGTCTTTTAACAGGTTTAGATAAGTAATTAAAGTTTCTTTTCACATGACAATGTCATATCAACTTAATGTAAATCAGTTAAAACATTTACTTTTTTACCTTTAAGACATTTAATATTACACCTAAAATTGAAACTTTCATTTAAAAAAAAAAAAAAAACGTTCAATTGAATTTTGGGCTAACCCCAGGATTGTTCACATCCTGACTGGACCGAACCTTCACCTTGATGATTTGTTGTTTTCCAGTGATTTCTGAATGTAGAAATGTAAAGACATGAACAAACACAAATATCAACACACATACTTACTTTCTAATGAGTATTTAAATTGAAATAAAATTGAACTATGTATGAGACAATGAAACTTTATCTCACCTGAGTAACAGAAGAAAGGCATGGTGTCTGAGCACTGTGCATCAGCAGCCTGAGTGTTATTTAAATAACCACAGTCTTCATTCCCCAGAGCATTATCAGGTTCTCCATACATCCAGCTGATGGTAGAGAAGCTGGTTTGGTCTGTCCATTTCCATTTGTCTCTGAACAGACCAATCCAAGTCAAGCCAGGGATCATTTCTGATATAACTGAGTTTTCTGTTGCATCTCTAGCACTGGCCAGATCAGTATAGTTTGTTCTGCAGTAAGCTTGAGCATCAGACCATGTCATACTGTCAGAGATGTAAATGTAGCTCTCATTGCCAGTTTTAGTGTCTGTGAGAATAAAAACATGATTACAACTTGTTAATTATAAATTATAATTGTAACATGCACCTTAATCAGGATAAACAGTTAACAACCAAGAGTTTTGATTAGTCAGTAAGGTTTTATTTGATCAGTCAGTTTGTGCCAAACATGAGCTTGAACCTGGTTCTCAAGATTGCAATTACAAATGCTCTAACACACTGACCCACCAGGAAGCATTAAGTGATGGTGTGGCAGGAATGTCAGAACGGCCTAAGGACAGCACAGACAGCATAAAGTGAAGAATGGAGTGTTGAACTGTGGGGATCAAACTGGGATACTCTCTGGCAGAGACAAACATTGAGGTGGAAAACCAAGAATGTGAGACAGTTGAATATTTGATTCATAAACTGATTTTGACTTAAAAAAAAACAAAAACTTTGAAGATCTTGTCAGAGAAATGGGTGAGTGTAGATGACCAGCTACCCTTTACTCAGAATATAAAGTAAATAAGTATATTTATTTTCTTAACTAGAAAAAATGTTTCTTACCCATGTGCGGTGCTACTAATTGTAATAATTCCTATAGGTTTTCATGTTTAAGACTACATGATTACTGAAAGGAGGACTACACCTTCCTCTGTCAGTGTACACAGGACTTTATAATAAATTAAATTGATTATATGTTTTTTTTACTCTTCAACAGTATGAACACCAGTACACTTTTTTAAATGTCATCAAAGATCTTAATGATGGGTTGTTTGTTTATGTTGACCCAATTAAGATGTGGTATTTATCATCTTTAATAACAAAGTTTAAAAGCAAAGATAAATTGAATGAGAACACTGACAGAACAATACCAACAGTAGAGGGCTGCATTGGGATTGGGATCCTGTGGGACCCAATGCAAATCTCGTGGGAGCGGGTGGTTTTACCTTTGCTGTGGGCGGTCAAACAAAAATAGTGTGAGTCCTGCCATCCCGCCGCAGTTCGGCGATTTGCCATAGGCCTATGTAACTAATATATAAACTGAAGGTGCAAGTGAAATTATAAACAAGATGATGTTTGACCAGCCACAGCAGAGGATGAGCCACCAGCAGCTAAAAAGCAAATCTCCTCTGACCGATCCACAGAATGGGAAAACAGAGCATCCTGCGTTACAGAGCCAAAGCCTACCGATGTTGAAATAGCGGAATACATCAGCACCCAACTCTTGGAAAACCCAGATCCAGACAGTGTGCGTGAATGGTGGAAGTTCAACAGAGAGTGCTTTCCTGCGCTCTCAAAACTTGCATGTTTCATTTTTAGTGTCCATCAAGCGCTCCGTCAGAGAGGGCATTTAGTGTATGTGGGCAAGTCACTCAGAATTTAATTCATTCGTTAAGAATGTTTTATTTTATTTTACAGTATTTTGTTATTTTTGTTATTGTTATTTGTTATTTGTTACTATAGGATGTTAATAAGCTATAAACACCTGCGATATATGTGAAATTTTTCTTTTTTTAAATTATTTTACTTATGTTTAATTTGTTTAATATTTGTTTAATATTTATTTCATGAGTAATCATTTAATTATTTTGTCTTGTTAACTTACCAGACTCAGAGTTTACTGTTATTATTAGGCGTTGTTATACACATACATTTAAATATAATTTAGATTACGCTAGCTGTAAAGTTTTTAAGGCTAAAAAGTAAATATAAAGTAAATAAAAATCCCAAGGTGTTTGTCATTTGTGGTGCTTTACTTTTAGCATTGCTTTATTTTAATGGTTTATGTAATGGGTCATATTATTATTCTGTAAGTTAATCATTAATTATAAGCTGTGACAGAATGTTTGCGGGTAGCGGGCAGGACTGGACGCATAAATCGTGGAAGCGGGCGGGAGTGGGACACATACGTTGCGGGAGCGGGCGGTAATGGTCAGAAATTCAGCGGGAGCAGGATTTAGAAAACAGTCCAGTGCAGGGCTCTAACCAACAGTGTTATTATTAAGACCTCCTTCTCTACTGACAAAACAAATGCTGTTCCTTACCATCAAAACACATAAAGGGGCATGTGGAAGTACATGGCATATCAACCCAAACACTATAGTACACCAAACCACACGCTTCATCTCCCATCCAGTTGTCAGGCTGTCCACTTCTCCACACTCTCATAATTCCCAGTGGCTCACTTCCAAGAGACCATTTCCAGCCATTAATGTCATTGTACAATCCAATCCAAGCACTGGAACTGAATTGTTGTTTCTTTGCTTCATTCTGAAGTTGAACCAAGACATCACTGGTTTGGATCATAACCAGATCAGTGTGTTTATCTCGACAGTAAGCCTGAGCATCACTCCATGTTTTCCCCTGCTGGATCAAGTAATATCGAGTGACAGGCAGAACGCAAGTCCTGTGTCCTGTGGAGGAGAGTTTTAAAGGTTTTATGTAATGTTAGATCAGTTTCAGAAATTAAAATTTTATTCTTTTTTATATTTATTTTTATCTTTTATTTATTTTTCAGTATGGTTATTTTTCATCTCATTTTTTCTTATAAAACATGAAATGATACATTTATTCCTCTCTATCAAAACATCTATGTAAACTAGCCGTATAATATATATCTGTAACTATCTCTATCTAGTGCTGTGTCTCCTATAAATATTCCCGTGGTGGAGGTTCAGTATCAGACATTAGGACTGACAGTTTAGAATGAAGGTCTCCTGTCTGTAATCCAGCCTTTATTTAAAACCAACACACACACACACATGCGCATGTGCAGACACACACACGCAGACGCAGACACACACACAGACGCAGACATACACACACACAGAGAAACACACACACTTCTCTCACCTGTGATAAACAGGAATATGAACAGATGCCTCTCCATCACTGATGTGTTCTGCAGTCTCTGACTAACTGAGTTACAATTTGTCTTCTTTTACTGCAAACCTCCTCCTCCTTTCTACTTTACAAAACTGATTAGATGTAAATCAGACACAGACAGGGCACGACTGAAAAAAAAAGATCTTTATAAAGTTGTCTTTAGTGTGTAAATTTGTGACAGAAGGATAAAGTTCGGTTTTGATGATTAAACTCACAGCACAAAGAAGAGCTGTAACCATGGATACGGCCTCATCAGGTCAGCTTTGGGACTTTCATTTACAACAACAGGGTCAGAACTGACACAAATCTAACACAGTGTAGGTTTAAAGGTTTTATTTCACTTTTTTTTATTTATATTTGCACTCAAGTCTCCATCAGTGGACAGTTGATAACTTCAACAAAATAGACTTCATGTTTAAATTCAGTTATAGAAGGGAAATGATTTCTAATCACTCTCCAGTGTCACCCAGATTAGAATGAGTTCCTTCTTGATCCTGGTTCCTCTTAAGGTTTCTTCCTCACATTATTTCAGGGAATTGAGAATTTCTATAACTAGACCATTATTGAACCAATTACAATGAGCTCAGTAACATGTTTAAACTCAGCTAGGGGAAGTTCATTCATCCACCAGAGAGCAGGACAAAAAAGTGTGCTTAGGTCTTCACTGTATGGTATGATAAGTGCTTTAAATTCGGTGGTTATTTGTCTGTTTTTTGCTCTGTGGGTGAATGTTCTTCATTCATTTTTTTCAGATAGAGTTTCAGGATGCAGCAGCTACAGGAAACCAGTGGATGGAACATCACAAAGTTAATGAGGGAGAACTTGGGGAAGATGAAGACAATTCATCCAGCTTCATCCTGGATCAGATCACATGGTGTGCAGGTGCAGACCTGATGCAGAAGGGAGTCTCATTTAACACAGAAATGGGGAAATGGAGGATGTCCAACATCAGCTAGTGTATGTGTGTTAGCAGTATTCAGACAGTTTCAGAGTCTCCGTGGAATAGAGTGTGGCATTGTGAGGAAGACCTTAGTGAGTTAGTAATGCAAAAGGTCAAGTCAAGAAGTGCAGTGTGGCCATTTTGTGACTTTGTTGTTCTCTGCATTGTTAACACACACACACACACTCTCTCTCTCTCTCTCTCTCTCTCTGAAAAACATTAATACAAATATTTATAGTTATCCATTATAAACTCTTATATTTATTGTTTTAATCTTATGGAAAGTGATAACTTTGTGTTCAGTAGGTTGGTAATTAACAAAGAGCTTTTTGCATTAAATATTTCAACAGTAGAAAATGTCCTACAGACATGAAAATGTTAAATATTCAATAATTCATGTTCGATTTTCTTATTTTCTATTGTGATAAAGCAACCCATAATACTAGTGCAATACAAACAGAAAGATCAACATGAGCATGAATGGATTAATTCTTATGTTGTAAAATGACTCACAAAAGCATGTTGGCATTTATGGAAATCCAGTACAGTCATACCCCGCCCTACATCGTTAATTGGTAGACGCAACGTAAGTCGATTTTCGCTGTAAGTCAGAAATGCCCTATAAAGTACTGTATATGTTCCCTATAATGACACTTTGACTGAATATATGTATTTTCTTATTTTATTTTAGTTTGGTTTTATTAGCCATTTTTCATTGTTACTATGCAACGGAGGGACTGACATAAGGTTGTGTAAAGTGCCATAAATTGGATTTAATTTTTCAATTTAATATTTAAGGATGAGCAAAAAAGTCGAAATGACTTGATTGGTTTGATTTCTTGATTGTTTGGTCTGGAGTTACTGCACTTTCACATATGAATAATTTATGTTTAAATAATTACACTAATTCAATTTAATGAAAATTGTGTGAAATCTGCTCAGTTTATGTTAATGGAATTAGCTAAAAAAAAAAACTACATATACAAAGAACATACTACATATGGGAAAATTTTAAATATTAAATATAAATATATGCAAAATACAAAACGACATGAAAACATAAATGAAGCACTGTAATCTGCATCTTCTTTTAATGTTGTGCAACATGTTCTCTGATTAACGCTTTAGTAGATCCGCACTAAGTGTCTGATAGTCATGAACCTCCCGTAGCACCAGATGTAGAATCCATTCGCAGAAATTATTTAACCACAGAACATACAATCCAAAGCTGTTTGCAAAAGATGTAAGTCAAATACACAGGCAAAAGTATTATGTATTATATAAAAAGGAGGGCAGTCAGCATGGCAGATAATCCAAATCAAGGAGCAGAAAACGTGCTAGGTATACAGGCAAAGGTCAAAAACTAGCGAGGCAGGCAACGTGGCAAACAATCCAGAAGTCACAATTTAAAATATTTGGAAAACAGTGAACGGCTTGGTACACAGAGAACATAGAGAGCTGTTAATACTGCGCAAGGAAAAAGTGCTTAATACTGTACTTGTGCGAGGGCTCCCTCTGGTGGCGTGGACGGGGAAGTGCAGTAGAGGTCGTTACACTGATCTTGAATGTGTTAAGCTGCAGTATGCTGTATAATCCCTTCAGTTCCATCATCAGGGCTCTTATGACACTCCCACACCCTCCTGCTTTTTCCGTTTTCCGTTTCAAAGAAACTTTATTTTGCATAAGAAAAGCAGCTTCAATGTGTGATGTGCCTGCAGTCACCGAGGCACATTAGATTATTTTTTTCTCTGCTTTTTGTTTTCTTTTTTCTTTCTTTTTCTTTCTTTCTCTTCTTTTTTTATTTTTTTTAATTATTATTATTTTTTTTTACCTCAGATACCACACATTTTCCAAAATAGTAGACTATTGTGTTTAAAAATATACAAAGATACTGTTTATAATTAGACTAAAAAGTATTTGGATATGTGGATATGTGATATGAACTACAGCATGTACTTCCACCGCTAAAGGGTCTTGTATGAAATTAAACATACTTGGCTGAATAAAACCACTATAAATTACTTTGTGTTCAGCTGGTTAAAAAATATTGTAAAAATAACTAAAAATAGAGATTTTATGTTTAATTAAACAAAAAAAAAAAGAGACTAAATAGAGTAAAAAAGGAAAGCAGACTGGGAGGGATAATTGGTGCTAAAGTCATGAAAAACAGCCAAAAAACTTTAGACTGACTTATGCAAACCTCTCTGTACCTTTGACCTACTTTACATAAAACCTTGATTAAACCAAATCAGAGTCTGTGTGGAAGTGTATGGAGGTGTGAACAGGCTACACAAACGTAAACTTAAAATTAAATTTTTTGAGTAGTTTTTTTAGTTTAAATATCAGACATATTGTAGTATTTGTCTTAAAGCATTTTCCAACAATTACACCTTTTTATTAACTAATGAACAACACGTTGCACTATTTAACTGTTCATGGTTAGATTTCATGTTATGGAACATCTGCAAGTCTTCAGAACAGAGGAGTTTTCTAATTTCTTTATAACATGACAAACGAGAATTTTTGTCTCATGTCTGCTATAATGTATGTGATAACTATGTCCTATATAGGGAAAATTACTAAATTTAAGTTATAAAAATAAACATCTCCTAAAAAAAACTTCAAGTTAATACCTGCACATCCCACAGATGAGATTAAGGTCTGAGAAATTGGAGGCCAAATCAACAATTAGAATTAGAACAATTCATGTTCCTCAAACCATTCCTGGACAGTTTTTCCAGTGAGGCATGGAGCATCATCATGCAGAAAGAGGCTGTTGCCGTAAGAGAATACTGTTGGCTATAAAGGTGTACTTGGTAACAATGTTTACATTGTTGGTAACAAAGGTGGTACACAGGAAAAAACATCTACATGAATGCCAGAACTCGAGGAGCAGAATAGCCTTATTCCTATAGTGCATCCTGGTGATGCTTACATGATAAAAATAAAACGTGATTCATCAGACCAGGCCTCCATCTTTCAGTGCTCCATGGAGCAGTTCTGATGTTTATATATGAGCTATCAGTGGTGTACAGGAGTCAGCATGGTCACTATAACCGCTCAGCTCCGTCTACAGCAAGCTGTGATGCTCTGTGTGATCTGACTCCTTTCTAGCAGAGCCAGCATTGACATTCTCAGCAGTTTGCTCTGTAGTAGCTTTTCTGTTAGATCCATCTAGACAGGCTAGCCTTCACCCTAATCAAGGTGTCATTGAACCTTGGGTGTTCATGACTCTGTCGTTGGTTCACCGGTTCTCCTTCCTTGAGCCTTTTTGGTATGTATTAACCACTGCACACCAGTAACAGCCCACAAGACTTGCTGTTTTGGAAATGTTCTGCCCCAGTTGTGAAGCAATCACAATTTAGCTGCTCGCAAAGTCACTCAGATCCTTACGCTTGCCATTTTTCCTGCTTCCAACATATAAACTTGAAAAACGGACTGTATCACACCCCTTGAAAGGTGAAACTGTAACAAGATAATCAATGTTATTCACTTTACCTGTCAGTGGGCCTAATGTTATGGCTGGTGAGTGTATATCAGAGAAACAGTGAGCGCAATAAATAAAATGACATCCATAAATAAATAAATAATTCAAAACTCTGCATGCATTTGCGTAACTTGCAGCTTCTGAAGTAGTTCTGGCTGATTTCTAAACACTAATTTTGCAGTTTCATTTTAACTGGATCCTGCATGCCTTTTACATCCCAAGAGAAAACTTCCACAGAATGACACAAATGATGCCAGAACATAAAACGCATGGATATGGTGCTGTGTGTCTGAGAGGTGCAAGGCTAAGGGAGAAAAGTCAGATATGGATTCTTAGTTAATTAAATACACAGGTACAAACAACAAATTTATCACTTTATTATTTATGAAGTCCATAAATCATGCCTGAAAGTACCTCATGAATTATACCTGTTTGTAGCTCCCAGATAATGCACAAAAACAAAAACACACCTTCAACAAGTTGTGTGAAGCTGATAAAGAAATGATAGCATAAACAATTCATAGTTCACTATTATAACAAATAGTGCATTAGCTTTTGCCACTTAAATATTTCTTCTTATTAAGTCTTAATATCTTGAGTGTTGGAGTGCTGGTATTATTGCAGCTGAAATTTGGAGGTAAGCCATCAGTGTTATGTTTTTATTTTCTTACAGTATGTAACCTTCAGTGGCCATTTTTCTATTTAGTGATAAACTCAGCTGCTTATTTGTTTTCCTTCAGGTAAATTGGCTTATGCAAATTTCTCTGTCCCTTTTGTCCTACTTTACATAAACTCTGATTAAAAACCAAATCTCAATGAAGTGAAAAAGTTTGCACACCCTCAGGACATAACATTTAGTGTGTTTGGTAATACAGACATTCTGCCATAATTGAACAGATTATTCTTTTTTTATTCAGAGCACAGGGGGATGCAGATGCAGTCTAATGCAGAAACTAAAATAATATCCACAATTAAATACAAAACAAAAAAACAAAATAAAAAATACAAGACTGACAGACCAAGCTGAGTGAAAAATTTTGCACACCCCAAGATATAACATTTAGTGTGTTTCTTAATACAGACATTCCTTCCTTATACTGAAATCCCATTTGACTTCAGCCAGGTAATTAAAGACTGTGAGGAGGGTCTGTGTGGGTAATTCTGTTACATCAACTACCAATAACAAACATTCCTTAGAAATAAAAATAAAATCCACAATCAAACAAACAAACAAACAAACAAAAACAGAGCACACTCACTGCAGCCATGAAGAGATGATAGGAGTGGCCAGCTTTAGAGGACAAGTTACCTGCATCTCTAAAAGATCACACGGATCCAAGACACACAAAGAGAGTAGAAAGAGAGTAATGTTAAAGGTGCAGAGATGAGATGGTGTTTAAATCACACTCATTGTGTGACTTTGTCAAAGGTCTCTGCATGGTGCACACTCTAAAGGATATCCAGGTGTTTATACCCCACCCTTGGCAGTTTTAGGTTAAACAGAACACAGACTCAAACACTTTGCAGTGTGTGTATATATTAATTAATGAAGAAGATAATTTATTAAAGGTTGGGTTCACAATTTGTAAAGCTATAAATTCGACTGAAGTAAGATTATCCTCATACTACCAGGTTAACTGCTTAGACAAATTTCTTTTATTTATTTTTCCTTAATATTTTTTAAAATTTTTACAAACAACTTGAATCTTCACCCCCTGAAGACTTTTATTTAAATGTTGTTGTTATTCTTTTGACTGCTTCCGGATTGGGGTCGCCACAGTGGACCAGTTAGTCCGCATGCTTTGATTAGGGTTTTAGGTGAGATGCCCTTACTGATGCAACCCTCCCATTTATTCTGGGCTTGGGACCAGCACTGAGAATGGACCCTTCAGTGGCTGGGTTAGTACCCTTCCCGGGAATCAAACCTGGACCACAGCAATGAGAGTGTGGGATCCTGCCGCTGGACCACCAGAAGGCTCAGGACATTTTATTCAAATAAAAAAAATTATTAATGAGCACAGACTTGTCACCTGGTGTCACGGGCTTGCCAACCTCAACCGTGCCCCTGTGCTCACAAACACCCGACTTTTGATCATCACCACCTGCACACAATTTCACGAGACTATTTAAAGCGCCCACGGCGAGTATTAAGACTGTTCATGAGAAAGTGACATTAGTGCATGTTCCCTTTTGTTTATTTGCCAGTTTTTCTACAAAACGCTGTTTCCTAAGTTGCGCTCTGCCTTCACCTGCCTGAGCTTAATAAACCGACTTTGGATTCTCTCTCAGCCTCTGAGTCCTATTGTGACAGAATACTCGCCCAAAAACAAATCCACAAGATTTTTACCTGCTGATGCCCTGATTTCAAGGCGGTGTTCGGTGCTAGCGCCTCTGCTCTCTTGGCGCCCGACAAGCTGTTTACTCTGCAGCAAGGCAAGAGCACTGTCCGTGAGTACATGCTGCGCTTCCGCACGCTGGCGGCATCAAGTGGCTGGAATGAGGCAGTGCTGCTCATGGCATACCGGCGGGTTTTAGAGCCTGAGATCCGACGACAGATGGTGATCTACGATGACACTGCCAGCCTGGAGTCCTTCCTCTTGAAAGCGCAGACAGTGTCCCAACATCTCGCCGCGGTCACCGTTATGGGGAACACTGGTCCCGATACCTCACCCCACGAGGAATTCTCCACTCCCGAGCCCATGCAGACGGATGAGTACCATTTGTCCGTGAGGGAACGTCAGCGCCAGCTCCAGCAGGGGCTCTGTCTATATTGTCCGGAAACTTTGTCTCCTTTTGGATCCTTGCCAAGTGCCACATTCCATGACGAAGGTTTAGATTACGACCATCCAGGGAAAACCGCTGGGTTGCAGACTGGTACAGTGGATAACCCCGGAGCTAAGGCTGTGCGTCGGCTGTATGCATGAGGAGACGCTCTCCCTGTTAGTTTTGGAGGAGGCAAGAGTGGACATTGTCCTAGGACGCCCATGGCTAGCTCAACATCAACCCACCATCTGCTGGAGTAATGGACAAATCAAGCAGTGGAGCGATTTCTGCATCAGCTCTTGCCTCCACATGCTTCGACCCCAACACCTAAACCTGTTCTTCTAGGATCAACGAACATTGAGAGCCCTCCTACATGCACCGAGGTGGACCTCCCAGCCGAGTATCGGGACTATAATTATGTGTTCAGCAAAACTGCAGCCACTCAGCTCCCTCCTCATCGGTCCTGGGATTGCGCAATATATCTTCTGCCTGACGCTAAGATGCCCAAAGGGCGCATTTACCCTCTGTCTGTCCCGGAACATAAGGCCATGGACGAGTACATCAAAGATGCACTGCACTTATACCTCTCCGGCGGCGTCCAGCTTCTTCTTTGCGGCAAAAAAGGACAGTGGGCTTCGACCGTGTATAGATTACTGGAAACTGAATGCTCAGATGGTGAAATTCGCATATCCCTTACCTCTGGTCCCAGCCACACTGGAAGAGCTAAGTGGGGCTCGGGTCTTCTCTAAGCTGGATTTAAGGAGTGCGTATAACCTAATCCGAATTCGACACAGAGATGAATGGAAGACGGCATTTATTACACCATCGGTGCACTACGAGTACCTGGTTATGCCCTACAGACTCACCAACGCGCCAGCTGTGTTCCAAAATTTTATGAATGAAATCTTCTGTGACATGCTCCACCGGTTTGTCATCGTGTATATCGATGACATCCTGATTTACTCCCCACACCGGTCGGAGCACATCCACCACGTCCAGCAGGTACTCGAGCGCCTCCGCCGTCACCACCTCTTCCACAAGCTAGAGAAGTGCGAGTTCCACCAGACTGTCGTTCAGTTTTTGGGCTACATCATCTCCTCGACAGGTATCAAGATGGATCAGTCTAAAGTAGCGGCAGTGAAGGATTGGCCGCAGCCACAGACCGTTAAGGAGTTACAGCGCTTCCTAGGGTTTGCGATTTTCTACCGTCGCTTCATCTAAAATTACAGTATGCACACTGCCCCCCTCACCGCACTGTGGACAACCCAAGACACTCAAATAGACAAGCTCAGCGGTCGAAGCCTTCCAGAAGCTGAAAGTCGTCTTCTGCTCCGCTCTTACCCTACTACAGGAGGTAAACCCTTGGCACTCCGTCCATGTGCCTTCTACTCAAAAAAACTAACCCCGGCGGAGCAAAATTATGACATTGGGAATCGCGAGCTGTTAGCGATTAAGCTGGCACTGGAGGAATGGCGGCACTGGTTGGGGGCTACCACTATTTGAGGTAATTACTGATCATAAAAATCTCCAATACCTCAAAGAGGCCAAACGTCTTAACCTGCGGCAAGCGCACTGGGCGCTCTTCTTTACCAGGTTCCGATTCACAGTCTCCTATCGCCCCGGCAGTAAGAACACCAAAGCCGACGCGCTTTCCCGGATGTACTCACCAGACTCCCAACCAGAAGAAAGCGATCCAGTGCTTCCTCCAGACTTATTCGTGTGTCCCATCCTCTGGGCACTGGATGAGGAAATCCGTGCCGCCACCAGGAACGAACCCGCTCTACCGGGAGGACCAGAGGGCAAAACATATGTCCCTACATCTCTCCGCACTGCCCTCCTGGACTTTGTACACTCTTCACCCGGCTCCGGCCATCCGGGCAAACAGCGCACCCTTTCACTCATCCGAAGCAGGTATTGGTGCCCAGACATGACCAGAGACATTAACCAGTTTGTGAAGGGATGCTCCGTTTGCGCCATCATCACCATGCCTCGCCGTTTACTGGAGGGTAAGCTCATGCCACTCCCGATTCCCCACCGACCATGGTCCCACCTAGGAGTCGATTTCATCACTGATTGGTTCTCAAAAGTATGCAAACTGATACCCCTCAAGGGCCTGCCGGCTAAAGATGGCTAAAGCTCTCTTTCACCAAGTGTTCAGGCACTTTGGCATCCCTGAGGACATTGTGTCTGACAGAGGGCTCCAGTTCATCTCCAGGGTGTGGTGTGGATTCCTGAAACAGCTGGGGGTTTCAGTGAGTTTATTGTCAGGCTATCATCCGCAATCAAACGGCCAAACGGAGAGAAAAATCCAAGAGATCGCACGCTATCTCAGAGCGTACTGCCGCGAACACCAACATGATTGGAACCAATACCTGCCCTGGGCCGAGTATGCACAAAACTCACTTTGTTAGGAAACCACCAGGCTCACTCCCTTCCAATGCATACTCGGCTATCAACCACCTCTGTTCCCGTGGTCCGGCGAACCGTCCGAAGTACCATCCATCAACCACTGGTTCCGAGAGAGTGAGAGGGCTTTGGCACAAGTCCACCTGCGCTGCACCATCCACCTGCAGAAGAAACAAGCTGACACTAGGCGCAGGGAGACACCGAGCTACCATCCAGGTGATCAAATCTGGCTCTCTACACGGGATCTCTGCCTCAAGCTCCCCTGTAGGAAGTCCCTGCTATGTCGGTCCCTTCGACGTCCGGAGGCGTATTAATGACGTCTCCTATGAACTCGTCCTCCCTGCGCGCTACCGGATCTCTCTCCACCCACAGAGCCCGAGATCTCTGACGCAGACAGCTCAGTCTACCAAGTCCGACAGATCGTGAACTCCAGGCAACGCAGCGGCCGTCTGCAATATCTGGTGGACTGGGAGGGGTATGGTCCCGAGGAAAGATCATAGGTGAACCGGGATGACATCCTCGATCCAGCACTGCTCACCGAATTCCATCAGCGCCACCCAGACCGACCCGCTCCCAGAGGCCGTTGTCGTCCCCTTCATCGCTCTTGTCGTTTTCATCAAGGATGTCTCTGTACATTGCTGCATTCATCTTTTCCTCGATCCTGACTAGTCTCCCAGTTCCTGATGCTGCCACCACCATGCATCACTGTAGGAATAGTATTGGTCAGGCAATGAGTGGTGCCTGGTTTCCTCCAGACATGACGCTTGCCATTCAGGCCAAAGAGTTCAATCTTTGTTTCTCAGACCAGATAATTTTGTTTCACCGGAGTCCTTCAGGTGTCTTTTGGCAAACTCCAGGTGGGCAGTCATGTGCCATTTACTGGGGAGTGGCTTCCATCTGGTCACTCTACCATACAGGCCTGATTGGTGGAGTGCTGCAGAGATGGATGTTCTTCTGAAAGGTTCTCTTCTCTCCACTGAAACATCTTGGAGCTCTGTCAGAGTGACCATTGGGTTTTTGGTCACCTCGCTGACTAAGGGTCTTCTCCCCTGATCACTCGGTTTGGCTGGGTGGCCCACTCTAGGAAGAGTCCTGGTGGTTCCAAACTTCTTCCATTTACAGATGATGAAGGTCATTGGGACCTTCAATGCTGCAGGAAGTTTTCTGTACCCTTTCCCTAGATCTGTGCCTTGATACAATCCTGTCTCAGAGGTCTACAGACATTTCCTTGGATTTCATGACTTGATTTGTGCTTTGACGTGCACTGTTAACTGTGGGACCTTATATAGACTTTCCAAATCATGTCCAATCAACTGAATTGACCACAGGTGGACTCCAATCAAGTTGCAGAAAAACATGTCAAGAATGATCAGTGGAAACAAGATGCATCCGGGGCTCAATTTTTTCCATGGAAAAGGCTGTGAATAATTATGTACATGTGATGTTTTTTATTTTTAATAACTTTGTAAAGATTTCAAACAAACTTCTTTTTTAATTGGGTTATTGTTTGTAGAATTTTAAGGAAAATAATGAATTTAATCCATTTTGGAATAAGGCTGGAATAAAACAAAATGTAGAAAAAGTGAGGTGCTGTGAATACTTTCTAGATGCATTGTATAAAGCACTGAATGATCTCGTGCCAAAGTACCTGAATGATCTTGTTTTTTTCATGGTCAACCATGCCTACTCCAGTCAAAAGGTGCAGGATATTTGTTGGTAGCTCAAGTAGTAAAGGCTACAGCAGGGTGCAGGGTTTTCTCTTACAAAGCCATTTCTGGACCTTCCTGATCCATCCAGTCACTCTACCCCTAGTTGGAGTCTCATTGCTTGGTGGTGCTCACTGATGCTGGGGATAAATCTGCATGATTGCCCATGACTCAGGGGACTGCAATGGATAGAACCACCTGGAGACTATCGCGCCATCTTTGAACTGCCATTGTGTCAGTGAATTGTGAACTTTTGAAGACTTTGGCAAGAAGGAATTAATGTTAAGTCTATAATGAACTCAGAAATTACAGAGACCTAGTAGTTCCTCAGGAGCTCATGGTTGCTCAATTGGCTATAAACTGTTGTAGAAAACACATTATTTACATTTACATTATTTACTGTCCAGTGTCACCCAAATGAGGTTGGATTCCCTTCTGAACCTGGTTCCTTTCATGGGTTCTTCCTCTTATCATCTCAGAGAATTTTTCCGTGTCACCCTTGCCTCAGGCTTGCTCATTAAGGATAAATGTGAGAGATAAATAGTAACTTAATTTTAAACTTTGTCATGTTTATTCTGTTTCTATACTTCTGTAAAGCCACTTTGAGACAATTAATTTAAATGAAAAATTGAAATTGAAATTAATAAGATGTGGCAGTTATTTTAAAGTGAGTACTGAACTCATCACTCCCATCACTCACCCTCACTTACACATTCTCAGTCACTGTACTTCTAATCATGCATGCCTGTTCCCAATCACACCTGCATCTTTATGAACACTCAAATAAAGCCTATATATATTCATCCAATTGTGAAGTAATGCTTAGTGTATTACTGACTAATAATAATTCATAGACCAAAGTGATTGTATAAATAGTATACATTTATAGTATAAATCTCCACTTTTTCCAAAGTGCAGCTTTTTTATAATGTTCATGTTTCACAATAAATTACATTTGTATATATGTTTTATTTATATATAAAACATAGTATTAAGTTATAACCTGTATAACCTGCTTTCATTTACCCATTTACATTTTGTTGAACTTATATATTCTACCTAAGCAAAAACTTAAGCCCTTAAATTAGAAGGGTGCATTGGTATTATTATTATTATTATTATTATTATTATTATTACAATTAAAACTTGTGAACTTCTAATAAGGAATAATCTCTTACTTCCATTCTTCCATTCAAAAAATAAGAACTGCAAACAGCTTCTTCAACATTCAGTTAATCAACAGGAGGTTAATAAATTCTTTATAAACTACACAACACAGAATTCTGTTTCTTTATCTCCTTTTCTTTATTTAAATGGTTTTCATGGAAATGCATTAGAACATGAAATCATAGCCTTATTATTGAATGAGCAGTATTATGTAAGTTAAACATGAATAAAACTGAGCTGAGAATAAAACTGTATTGTTATTGGCCTTGTTTCACATTGGAATTCCTGCAGATAGAGTTAAGGAGGAAGCAGAAAAGTCTCAGCATAGGGAAATATCCTACACATTATTCATGTATTCTCACATCACATAGTATTTGATCTCTAATTCACCAGGAAGAGAATGAATAGTTAACACTTATGATAATGAAACAATATTTATATATGTATGTCTATTTATGAGTATATTACATATCTTAAAATTAAAATGAGTATATAAAGGTTTGAGTGTTGTTAGACTTTGAATACATGCTTGTTACTTGTATCTGAAAAACTAAAGAAGTAAAGATCTATATTTATCTATAAATATTACCTTAGAAATAAACTTGAAAAATAATCTTAACTTAGTAAATTAGATTTAGACTTAGAGTTCTTTTTTGTTTTTTATTAGTCTTTTTTTGTTTTGTTTATTAGCCTTTTTTTCTCCTTGTGAAACACGCTTCCATCTCATCAGTCTCTCCATTTAACTGTGATGTTTTCTGCCATCCCATGATCCTTCAGTTTGTTTTTGATCTGAAAAACAGGACTTTTATTAATCAATAATACATGATAGAGACTCTATGTGAACCCTATGAAATTTTACAGAAATGTTGCAGGTTATGTATGTAACCCAGTTCCATGAGAAAGGGAACAAGGTGCTGCATCATGGCTAGACACTATGGGAATGTGTTTGCAAGACCAGTGTCTGAAGAATATGTGGTAATACACCAATTCTAATGCACTAATTCTTTTCAACTTGTCTGAATAAGGATATGGTAAAGTTTCAGGTATGCCCAAAGTGTGTCAAGGGAGTGAGGCAGCACTGACCTGGGTTACATACATAACCTGAATTGTTCTAATCTGAGGGGACTCAACACTGCATCATGACTTGATGCTATGGGAACTTCAATACCAATGCTGCCACAATGGGTAAGAACGCCTGCTCAACAAGGCTATTTGGCCTTGTCCAAACTGTAAAACATGATGAATGTGTGCTGGGGGGACCAGCCCATTGCGGCACAAACATCATGCAAGGGCTCATCTTCATCAGGGCTAGAGCCCTGGAAGATGCTACACTCCTAAAGGAGTAGGCCTTGACAACTGATGTGAAGCCATTACACACACCTCATAAGAAAGGTGCTGCTTGATGACTGCAATATCTTTGTTGTGACCACCAAAGGAAGAGTTGAGATTTACGCCATTGGACTAAGTGGTAGGTGTAGATCCTAAGAGAACAGTGAAAATAGTAGATAAAGCCTTTCATTCTCTAGAGAAATAAGAGGTGGAGGAAAGAAGGCTTGCTGGCTGGCTGCCTGGTTACACCTTTGGAATGGGACCTTTTGGAATGTAGTCTGGTCTAGGGTGCAGAAAACCTTTGACCATATCAGATGCAAAGTCTAAAGGCTGCCGACAGGGCCTGCAGACAGGGCCTCCTTCTCTTTTGAGTCAAGCTAGAGTCAGTAGCGATAGAGTCAGTAATCTCAAAAGGAGCATCAGATTACACTTTAAGGACCAAAGAAAGGTCTCGAAAAGGAACCTGCAGCCTACAGGTAGGAGTCAGTTATTAACCCTAACCCTAGGCAGGCATTATCTTCATGTGACAGGTCTTCTTTTTAGCTACCTTTGAGGAGTTCACAGTCATCAAATCAACTGTTCCCTCAGATAGCTGAGTTTGTGTGTGCTGCCTGACCCCTGTATCTTTCAGATGGGGACCAGTCAAGCAGTCACACTGGTCTTTTGCTACTCCTGGTGGGAACTAGGCCCTGGCTGGGATTGACTGGTGGTAAACACCAACTCCCAGATGTGGTGAGGGATCAGTTCTTTGAATGCCGCCAAGTGCTGCTTATCCTCCTGATACCTGTCAACAATAGTGCTAGCTGCAACAGGCCAGGAGTCAAAATTGGGCTATCCAGGATGACAGTTTTATCCTTCACCTTTATCCCTGTAAAATTGAGCCACAGATTCCTCTTTGTGACAAAAATAGTGGCCATACATTGGCTGATAGTGTGTTTGTTTGCTTAGTCGCATGAAAGCCTAAATTAGTGGATCTACAAAGTTCTTCTACCGCTTCAGGATCTCATCCCTGGCATTGATTGAGGTCATTAAGTTTGTCAACATTCCATAAGGATATGCCCTTTTATTGTCTTATTGATGCACCCCACTGCATCATTTGAACCAAAGTTGGCCAGTAGAATTGGGGTGTCTACACATGTGCTTCAGACAATGATCTTGCGGTAGCATTCCCATAGCATCAAGCCATAATGCAGCATTGAGTTCCCTTGAAAGGGAACTAACCACACAGTCAGACTGTAATTACAGTACATTGTGTCAGTGTCAGTACCAGAGATTGATGAAGACTCAGGTTGTGGCTGCAGTAATGAGAAGGAGAATGTATGTTATATATGGAGTCTTGAGGAGGATGAGACCCACCTGCTCCAATATGGTCTCCTTTATTGCAGTATCATTCACATCCTGACTGGACTGAATCTTCAACCTTATGATTTGTTGTTTTCTAGTGACTTCTTGAATGTAGAAATGTAAAGACATACAAACTCAAACATAATCACACAAATTTACATTCTAAAGGCAGTTTTTAAATGTAAAGGAAATTGATCTAAATACAAACCATAACAGAAAAAAGGCATCAGGGCTGAGCACTGTGAATCAGCAGCCAGGCCATTATTTAAATAAACGCAGTTTTCATTCCCCTGGGCATTATTAGGTTCTCCGGTCATCCAGGTGACGGTAGAGACATTTTTATGGTCTACCCACTTCCAGGTCTCTCTGAACAGACCAAACCAAGTCATGCCAGAGATCAATCCTGCTATAATTGAATTTGCTGTTGCATCTCTAGCACTGGCCAGATCAGTATAATACGTTCTGCAGTAAGCTTGAGCTGCAGACCATGTCATATGGGTAGAAATGTAAATGTACTTCTGATTGCCAGTTTTTGTGTCTGTGAGAAAAAAACGTGTACCACTGGTTAATTATAATCTGTAATTGTGTAGTAACATGCACTGTAATCAGGATTAGAAGCTTAACAAACCTCTAATGCAACAGCATGTTTTGAATTTTGATTAGTCACTAAGGATTTATTCGATTAGTCTGTAAGTTTAGGCTTAAAATGGCCTTTAACCTGGTTCTCAGGATTGCAACTACAAATGCTGTAACACACTGATCCACCAGTAAGAATTAATAGAGGGTCTGGTTGGAGCCAGTTAAGTTGTATTATAATGTTTAGAGCACAGTTACATTTAAAGATAATTCTTACAACACACTCTCAGTGTTTCTACATGTTTCTTACCATCAAAGCACACAAAGGGGACTTGGTCAGTACATTGCCTATCATGCCAAGTGCCCCCATTCATTCCACCACATGATTCTTTTCCCTGCCAGTTGTCAGGCTGCCAAATTCCCCACAGTCTCATGCTTCCCACTGGCTCATATCCAAGAGACCATTTCCAGCCATTAATGTCATTGTACATTCCAATCCAAGCACTGGAAGTGAATTGTTGTCTCTGTGCTTCATTCTGAAGTTGAACCATGTCTGCACTGGTCTTGATGATAGCCAGATCTTTGTATTTATCTTGACAGTAAGCCTGAGCATCACTCCATGTTTTCCCCTGTTGGATCAGAAAGTACTGACGAGTGTCAGACAGGACGAGAGGGACGACTCCTGTGGAGGAGAGTTTTATGCAACGTTATCTCTATGTATAACTGAAAAATTTTTAGTATGATTTTTCCCTCATTTGTAAAACATGAAAATTTCTTTCAGTACATAAGAAATATGTATAATTAACATATTTGTAACTAGTGCTGTGATAAACATTATAATTCCTGTGGCCTTTATCCTTCACTGTATTATTTGCTCACCTGTAAGAAACAAAAGTAGGAACAAATGCTGCTCCATCACTGTAAAAATAACTAAGAAATAAGAAATGTGATTAAACAGAGACTTCAGTAAAACTGTTAAATGCAAGTACCAGAGCACTACACCTCACATCACTACACATCACATCACTACATATGGTTATATTAAAAGTTAAACTTGAATCTACACACAGGAGTTATAATCAGCAGTGTAATTAGTAAACAATCATCATTCCTCAAGAGGTCTCATATGGAACAGGATTCAGTTTCACTATCAATCAGTGCAGGTAATAAGAAAAAATATGTTATATTTTGTAACAATGACAAAGAAGAGCTCAGGATGGTCATGAACAAGTGTGTGTGATGCCCAGAGTCTCATCTAGGTCATGAATCCTGACAGAATCATTTAGAATAAAGTCTAAAATTTTGATCACCCTGACAGAACAACAAGGAAATAGAGATAATTTCTGATAGTGGGGGACTGCTTTCACGCTCTCCCTCATTGTGGTGGTGGTAGCTCCAGGATTAAGGGGAGCTTCAAGTGGTTAAGGCTCTGCGTTGTTGACTGGAAGACCGGGGATTCCAGCCCCAGCACTGTCAAGCTGCCACTGTTGGGCCCCCAATCCACCCTACTCCAGCAGTGCTGCATCATGGCTGACCCTGTGCTCTGACCCCAACCCCCAAGGATGGGATATGTGAAGAAAGAATTTCACTGTACAGTAATGTATATGTGACAAATAAAGACAACCCCCCCCCCCCAAAAAAAAAAAAATTAATTAATTTATTATAACAACAACAAAACAGGTAAGTAAGCATCAGGACATCATTTCACCAAGGGCTCCACATTCATCACTCAGGATCTCAGACAGCCTGTTCAGGACCAGAAGGACTGGATGTATGGCCATGACCAGAGAGCATGATAGTAATCACCTGAAAATTTTATATTATACTGAGTTTTAATATCACATAGGACATAGAAAATATTGGATAGAGTTTATCAGTGTATTACTGCGTTTTCCAGGTTTATATCACATATCAATATTTTTATTCGAAATGATGTTTAGTCATCATGATTTAGTGGCAGTTTATAAACTTGTGTTGTTATTTATCTTGAATCAACTTGACTGAGTTTCTCATGAAGCTCTCATGGCCATTTCTGGTATTTAATAATTTTTAGAAATAATATAAACTTTCAGCTCTAGCTTTATTTTTATTTGCGCTACAACACCTGGGGTTATGAAAGGGTTATGTAAATACAAGAAGCAAATGTATTTTAATTAATAATCTAACAATTTAACTTTAAATATATTAAAATTCCCAATGTGTGTAATGTAAATGACGTAGAATTCACTGTAAATGTTTTAGTTAAATTAATCACTGGAAATGTGATATACTTGAGGGACATTTCATGACTGTGGTAATCCTCAGAGATTTACAGTCATTTCATTAGAGGTCACTGGTTATTTAATGTGATTTATCTTAAACCCCTGTTTTAATCTTCCAATATTTTACTAAGTAATACTTTTAGATTTTAATTTCAAATTTAAAAGTGTTATATAAATAAAGAAATATCACACAGCATTAGACTATCTAATGTAAATTTATCAGTGGATCTGATTCTTTGGTCTAGTCTTTGTTTCTAAAACCTCAATCCATGATTATCTTTTTAACTGTAATCACCTGCTGGTGTAAAGATCTCTGTACAGCTCTGCTCTAAAGACCACAAATATACTAAAAACATTATTATCCCACATGTCAAGCTCTATAAACCATTTCTTTTAGTAAGTCTTGGGAAACAACTGAAATATTTCAGTAAATAACTGAAACATACCTGAAAGGTGAAGGAAGTAAACTCTCAGTGTTGTAGCGTTTATAGATCTCAGTGTCTTTCTGACTAACTGGGTTACTATTTATCTTCTTTTAGACTTGATGACTAAATGCAAACCTCCTCCTCCTCCTCCCTTTTTTACTTTACAAAACATATTGGATGTAAATTTTAGACAGGAGATTTTAGATTTTAGATAGGGCAAGGCTTAAAAAAGAGGACTGGAGATGTTTATAAAGCTGTCTTTAGAAAGAATGATACAGTTTATTTATCAAACTTATACAGCACAAAGAAGAGTTTATTATACTGAACTGTAACCATGGATACTGCCTCTTCAGGACAGCTTTGAGAATCTGCAGCACTGCAGACACTTTCATTTACAGCAACAATGTCAGAACTGAAACAAATCTAACGCAATGTTGGTGCAACATCTCATGCCGCGCTTCACCTGCCCCCTCGCCAGAGAGAGCCCTCGCCCCACTTCTGATCACTTCCCATTCACCCTGTCACTTCCTGTTTGGATGGACATTTAAGCCATGTTCATGTTAGCTTCAGTGTGAAGTATCATCAGTCCACTGCCTACTGAGCTATTCTTCATTTTCATTGCTTTTCTGTGTTTATGACCTTAATTTCCCGTTTTGGTTCTGTTTTGGATTTGTTTGCCACACTGACTGCTTTCCTGTAGTTTTGACATTTGCATGTTCTGGGTCTAGGCCTTCGTCTGTTGTGCTGGATTGTTTTAATTGCTCTTTGTTTATTAAATTAAACGCATGGGTCCTACAGCATCAGTGGATTCATTGCAGTAGGGTTCAAATATTTTTAATATGAACCTACACAAATGATCACATAATGATGTGTGTAGATAAATAAATATAGTTTGTAAAATTATTTACAAATAAAAAACACGCTAATTGAGTATGTATAAGTATTCGCCCCAACTGGTATGAAACTACATGTTCTCACATGACAATACTCTCATAGGCAAAGGGCAAGAAAACTAAGATGAAATCATTTTTTTTTTACTTTGTTTTTTACTACAAACTCAGATGCTTGTATGCCACGTCTTCATGTGATGTTTTATATGCATTAGCAGGTTAAATACAGAACATTTTTAATCAATTACCAGAAGCTCAGTTACATGTTTAAACTCTGGCAGTACTAGAAGCTTTGAGGGAGTTTGGTGCAGATTAGGGTGTGGTAATTGCTTTAAAGTCAGCAGATACTGGTTTGTTTTTGGCTCTGTAGGTGAACATCAGTGTTCTATATATGATGCAACAGCTAAAGGAAACCAGTAAATGGAACATCAGAAAATGGTAAAGAAGGAGAACTGGGGTATATTGAACACAATTTATCCAGCTTCATTCTGGATCAGATCACATGCTGTGCATGTGCAGACCTGATAAAGAAGGGAGTCTCACTCAGCACAGATACAGGGAACTGGATAAAGCCCAGTATCAGCTAGAATTTGTGTGCAGAATCCAGATAATTTCAGAAACTCAGAGGAGTAGAGTGTTTTATTGTTAGGGAGAACAATTAGACCATGCTAATTGACAGGTTGCTGTCACTGCCCTGCTCCACTGACAGACTGAGGAGGTCGTTCCTCCCCCATGCCATGCGACTCTTTAATTCAACACGGGGTGGGAGAAGTCAGTGCTGACACTTCTCTTCTCTCTGTACTGGACTGTAGAATAAACCACACACTACACATAATACACTCCGGTTTATATAAACTGAGATTTGCACAGGACTCATAAACATGCAGTTTTTGCACATAAACAGTTTTTGCACATCAACTAGGCCTGTAACCTTAAACACTTGTTTTGCACATTACTTATCTTGTTTCTCATCTCATTCTCCATATTTATTCCTAAATCTCTGTATTTAGTATTTTTCTACTATATTTTGTTATATTATTATATTCTGCTATATATTTTGTTAATTGATATATTGTTTGTTACATTTTTGTACCCTATTTTGGGTTTTTTAGTATTTTTGTTATATTCCTATTTTATCTATTACCTGTGTTTGTGGATACTGCTGGAAACTGTGGATGAATAAAGTATCTATCTATCTATCCATCCATCCATCCATCCATCCATCCATCCATCCATCCATCCATCCATCCATCCATCTATTAGCTTATAATCACAGGTCATGAAACAGTCAGCGTTGTGAAAAAGTGCAGAGAGAAACCACTTGTTAACAATTCAATGGACACTGTCTCAAAGCAGCTTTATAGAAATATAGATACTCAACACAGGTTCTGCTACAATAATATGCAAGCAACATGCATGTATATGTTTGTATTTTTCAGAAAATCAAGTTTAAACCAAATTAGTTTGGTAATAAAAACATTTTTTGAGATGTTGAGACAGTCCATAAAGAACATATTTAAGTATGTTTTTGCAAACTTTTGTGCCCTGGATTACGTAAGCCTTAAGACTTAAGCCTTTTTTGCACCTTTGTTGTGAAGACCATCCTGTTCATTTATTTACATAAAACAATACATTGATCAACATTTGTATGACACTTTTTGTTTGAGAAAGACTGTGGAATGAAAGACTGTGCAACGACAATGAATATTGATGTATTATCATACCTGGGGAGACAATGACTCACCCTGTAAAAGCCTTGTGGCTCATGTCGCAATATAGTTCCTTAGGGAACTAATAGGTGAGTGTTTAACACATTTGTATATTTCATGCAGATCATTGCCATATGAATAGTGTGCACTGTGAACAGGTGTGTCTAGATTAGCGCTAATGAGCTGAGACAGAAAAACTGTACCCATCTTGTATTTTTTTGTGCATATTACACAAAAAGAGAATTTTCTTTTTATTTTAAATCAATCCATTTAAAAGTAGACATTTTATGGTTTCTATAGACATATTTCGTGTGTCTATGCAACAATGATACACTGAGTTTCATTTAATTTATGCGATGCTCTCCAGATAAATATTCACAGAGCTGCAGGCAGTGGAAAGCATGTCCGGGTTGTTTTTTTTGTCATTTACAAAATCACAACATTTTGATTTTAATGTAAGCAGATACAAAAAATAGTAGACCTGTTGTGGTTTAGATTGATGTCTTTCTCTTTTCTGTATGACTATAAATGGTGGAGTTTTTTAACTGGTCATCAGGATCAACAAGTATGGGTACAGAGGGCGAGCCACACAAGCCATTTTACATTTGGTGATAAACTGCACTGCTTATTTGTTTCCTTCTAGCAAATCAACTTATGCAAACAACTCTATACCTTTGACCTAATTTACATAAAACCTTGATTAAACCAAATCAGAGTCTGGGTGGATGGAGTGTATGAGGGGTGAGCACTCTTAGGCAAGGATACAGGAGGTAGGGGTGCAGAGGAAGCTGCTACAGCACGCTCAATATTTAGTACACTGCTAACATTACATTATAAAAATAAACAAATATTCTATGCCAATACTTTTAAATTAGATATATTACAGAAACAGGCTACACTATCTTAAATTAAATTCACAATCTGACAATCTTAAATGATTCCCTTACAGTACAGCGATTTTTCAACAATTAAAAATTTCCATTTACACATTGTGCACATTGCACTTTTAACCTGTTCATGGTTAGATATAATGTTATGGAACATCCAAAAGTTTTGAGTCTTCAGAACAGAGGAGTTTTCAGTTTCTATAACATTATGAGAACATTTTCTCTCTCATAAGGTGAATATAAAAGAGAGCATACTGTGGGAATGTATGATCTTTGTCCAAAACCTTACTGAATTTTACAAAGTGCTATACTTCAATAAATGTTAAATATACATCTCCTAATAGAAAATTTCAATGATTCATTAATTCAACAAATCAATTACTTTATTTTATCATATGAATTATTTGAACATGCTCTGTGGCCTCCTGCATTGCGCTCTTATTGCAACGGATTTGATTCCCAGGCAGGGAGCTAACCCAGCCACTGAAGAGTTAACTCTCATTGCTGGTCCCAAGCCTGGATTAAATGGGAGGGTTGTGTCAGGAAGGGCATCTGGTGTAAAACTTGTGCCAAATTGAAACATGCAGGCTAAATGATTTGCTGTGGTGACCCCAAACTGGGAGCAGCCGACAGAACAACAACATTTGAACATGCCCTGTGAAATGAGCTGTTATAGGAGCAATAATGTTTTAAATATTTCATTCCTAAATATTCAGATCTGTGTTGCTGTAGAAAATTAATCAACACCTTCTGATTTAAGAACACAGTCATGCTATGGTATACGTAATAATTGTAATCAATACACACTGTCTTTGAAAAACAAGGAAAAAGCCTATGTTATATAACAACATTTTTAATTCATTAATTACTCAATTATGTGCTATGTTTCTATTTTCTTATGTGACCTTCTGTGGTGATTTTTCTGTTTAGTGATAAACTTATTTGTTTTCCCTCAGGCAAACTGGCTTATGCAAACCACTCGGTCCTACTTTACATAAACTCTGATTAAAAACCAAATCTCAGTGACTGACACACAGACCAAGCCGAGTGAAAAAGTTTGGACACACTCAGGACATAACATTTAGTTTCTTAATACAGATATTCCTTCCTTACCCTGACATCTTATTTGACTTCAGTCGGGTAATTAAACAATGCTACATTTTTTTCAGTCAGAGCACAGGGAGCTACAGACAGACTGTGTGGAGGGTCTGTGTGGGTATTTCTGTTACATCATCTGCCAATAACAAACATTCCTAAAAAAATAAAAATGACATCCACAAACAAACAAACAAACAAACTATAAGGAAGCCTCAGAGGCAGCATGTGTGGGATCCATGTGAAGATTTAATGAAAGCTCAGTCCAATAGCAAACAAATCTGACAAGGCACAAAAAGAGAAAACTAAATCAAAATAACAAGCAACGTCATTCACAAGAATAAATGGCAAAATGCAAGACTTGGTATGAACACTACAGAACAAAAATAAATTTGACCTGTTACAAAGCCCCCTATCTATGAACACCTCCTAGAGTTCTGTGTCATGGTTGTCCACGGGGTCTGGGTGCTGGTTTATCTGGGTGCAGTCTATGAAATACTTTAATTAGTGCTGGATCTAAGATGTCAGTGGCATCAACCAAAGATTGTTCTTAGGGACCATACCCCTCTAAATATAGCAAATACAGAAGTTGACCCCCACAGAGTCTGGATTCTAGAAGGTAGGAGATAGCTGGGAGAGCCTTAAATGTCCAGTGGGGGAGGAGGTTCAACATTGATAGTCTCTTGGTTGGGGGGGGTGTTGCACTGGTTTGAGCCGGGAGATGTGGAATGTGGAAGAGATATGATAGGAAGTTGGAGCTGGTATGTGACAGGTTTAACTTGTTGGACAACTCTGAAAGGGCATATAAAACAAGGACTTAATTTGCAACAGGGTTTGAGCTTGAGGTGACTGGTGGAAAGCCATACTCATTCATTCACCTGGAATTGTTGATGGGTGGTTTTCTTGGATGCGTTGTCTGTGCACTGCCTGTTGGACACACACATGAGCACTTTCCCAAACAGCTTGACTCCGCTGCATCCTGACGTTTATGGCTGGGATGTTCGAAGCTTTGCCAGACCAGTGGAACATAGGGGGCTGGTAACCTAGCATGCATTGAAAGGGTTTGCAATCCTGTGGATGAGTAAGAGAATTCTGTGCATATTCGGTCCAGGGGAGAAACTCTACTACGTTCTAATATAACCCTCAGTTCAGACTCTCTTTTTCATATTTTGCCATGTCATGTTTTTGAGTACCCAGCAGGAGGCAGAGAGGTTTCAGTGCAATTACTTTAACTGTGACAGAGAAATGATACAGCAAGCAACTTCGCAATAAAATTTCTAACTCTTGCTGCTCAACATGGGTGGAATGACACCTCTCTTCATGTCATCTTTTGTGAGGGATTACACCCCACCTTACAAGCAGTGCTGGCCTGCACAGACACAGACGCACCACTAGTGCAGTAAATCAACATGGCTATCCAACTGGATAACCTGATGTGCCAACAATCTGCCAGCGACTGTTCTTGGTACAACAGCAGGTTCAGGATGGAGCTTGACCTACCTCGCGAGGAGCGAGAGGAACCCATGCAACTTGGCAGAACCCAGGTCCCCGAGGAGGAGCACCAGTGGCGCCGCCACCTCCAGCTATGCTTTTATTGTGGACAATCAGACCATCACTGTGCTGTCTGTCCCGAGAAACCTTCACACTCAAGTTCTAAGGTGAGCTGGATGCCTTTTCTATCTAGTTTTACCATTCCTGTTCAATTACACTACGGTCATGAAGTTTGTTGCCTTACAGCCATAGTTGACTCTGGAGCCACAGTTAATCTGATTGACCATCATCTCATTGAGGAACTGCGGCTGCCCAGTCTACCATGCACCACCCCACTCTGTATTACTGATGTGGACAATCTCCCCATTGGCAAGGGTTACATTACCCACCAGACCACCCCCATCAACCTCCAGATGGACAGAGGACTATTTCACTTTTAGCAACTGTCTGTATACATTACTTATTCACCTGCTAACTCTATCATCTTGGGTTTCCCTTGGTTATGGTTACACAACCCATAAATGTCATGAACATTTGTACTAAACTCTGAGGGTCAGTCAGCTAATAAACTGTACCTTTTCTAGTCGCCTGTTCTGTGCAAATATGAGACACCATCTCCATGTGAAGAAACTCGAACAGAAAGTCATTTGCCTTCATGATTTAGCTGCAGCTCTGCAGGGAGATTATTACAGAGGAAAGAGTATTGGGGTGGATTTCATCATCATAACCATCATCACTGCACCCTCAATAACTCACTCAGGGGAACAATAATAATAAAATAAATCAAAACAAAACTTAAGCGTTAATCCAGAAATTCACTCATTTTTCCCTATTAACACAAAATACTGCATACTTAAACAGTTTTATATTAAAATGTCATTTAACTGAAGAATGTCCCATTCTTTAAAACTGTCACTCCACATTTTTTTTATTATCATATTTTACTTCATATTATCATATATTACTTTACTTTAAGGCCTCCGTGTGTTAAAACATTTTGATAATATTCAATGGAAACACCATTACATCCAGGCAAAGTAAAGACGGAGGTGTAATAAGTGATAGTTGTTTTAAAGCCTCGGTAGTGACCCTACAGAGGAAGAAAATCACTAGGACACGGACAGTACGGACACTGGACCAGAGCTAAACTACTGCAGTGAATCCAGCAGCTATTTCTGAGAGCACGGTAAAACTAGCCACACGTATGTTGCAGTGGCTTTTAGATACTTAATGGTAATCTCATCTCATCAGGCTAACCAATTCACTTTTACTCTTCCTTTGAATGTCAAAGATTTTAACCATCTTCCACTGTACTCAATGTCTTTGATGAATTGATCATTTACAGCTCAGAGCTTTTGGAACCAATCAGATCTCACTTGGCACCAACTCAGAATATACTAATTCAGCATACTTTGTTCTGCCTGACACTTCCACAGAGATTAGTTGAGTGACGTTTTTTTTTAAATCATTGAAATGAACCTAGATTTATAATTCTGTTAAAGTCCTGAAGTTTATTCTACTGACATCATTGTGGTCACTGTTAGGAAGCATAACCACTGGTGCAGTTGCTTGTGTCTCTAGATCCACATGCCTACTGCAGGACATCTGTGAAGAAATAAAACCTTAATTCTGCTCATGTATGGTAATTTTTATCATCATATTTTTCATATATAATAAAATAGAATAATTCTGGACTAGAACATTGTACTCAGCAGCTTCCGAAATATGCAGATTAGCCCATCTGATACCAATAACCACAGTTAATGTCTCAGAGATCAGACTTTATTCCTGATTATTATGTTTGATGTGAACAGTAACTGAAGCTCCTGATCTCACTGCATGATTTTATACATACATACTTATACAATACTTGTACTTGTACAATGGGAAATGTACAGATTCTATTAACTGATTAGATGATTAGTTAACTCCATGAATGTTCCTAATAAAGTGGACAGTGAGTGTATTCTACAAACATTTGCTTGAGCCAGGGTGAGCAATGCTCCAGGTATCTTCTAGGGCTGGGTGAAATAGTGTACCAGAGAAACAGTGTGGCTCCCTGTGCAGTGAAATGCTCAGTAAAGTCTGATTACTTACATTAAATTCCACCTTAACGTCAGCAAGACTAACGAGCTGATAGTGGACTTCATCAGAAAGCAGGAGAGGAACTACCAGACGCCTGTGATCAACAACAGCCCAGTGGAGAGAGTGGACAGCTTCAGATACCTCGGTGTTCACATCACACAGGATCTGTCATGGTCCTGTCACATCAACACCGTGGTGAAGAAGGCCTGACAGCGTCTCTTCCACCTCAGACGCTTGAGAGACTTTAGACTGCCTGCTAAGGTGCTAAGGAACTTTTATTCCTGCACCATAGAGAGCATCCTGACGGGAAACATCACCACCTGGTTCGGGAACAGCACCATGCAGGACAGACCAGCTCTTCAGAGGGTGGTGCGATCAGCTGAGCGCATCATCTGTACCAAGCTCCCTGACCTGCACTCGATCTACAACAAGCGGTGCTGGACCGAGGCCAGGAAGATCGTGAAGGACCTCAGCCATCCCAACAATGGACTTTTCTCTCTGTTGAAGTCAGGGAAGCGCTTCTGCTCCCTGAAGGCCAACACTGAGAGACTGAGGAGAAGCTTCTTCCCGCAGGCTATACGGTCTCTCAGTCAGAACCTCACATAGGACTCAACTGACTAGACCTACTATCCTCCTACACACGTGTTGGATCTCCAACCAACCACACCGGACATTGCACATTACAGGGCTGTGGCACACAATAAACAGACAATGTACATCTGCACATTTCAAGACTGTGCACACAATACAACACATAAACATACATGTTGCACAGTCTGCTCCCGTTTACATACAAAGAGGACTTTTGCACATCTGCACTTTAAAGATGGACAATACCACTGCTATTATCACCTCATTCCACTTCATGACCACCCCGTACTGCTGCTGTCTGCACTTTGGACACCTTGGGCACTATTGCACACTACACACTTCACTTTATATAATTTTGCAAAATTTTGTACTGCTGCTGTCTGCACCTTGGACACCATTGCACTACACACTATTCACTTTATATAATTTTATATAATTTTGCATCATAGTTGTTGTATTTTACACTTCCTGTATGTACATTGTACACTTCCTATATACATATTCTATCTTATTTTATATACATACCTTACTTTATTTATATTTATTATATTTTATTCTATTTTTATTCTATTATTTTTTTGCTTACTGTGAACTTATTTTTATATTTTATATTTCGTATTTTAGTATAATTCGCATTCTTATTTTTTATATTTCGTATTTTTATATTTTATTTTTATATTTTATCCTTGTCTTTTGTTCTGTCCTTATTCCTTTTCCTTGGGTCATATCAGTCGTGTAAGCATTTCATTGCATATCATACTGTGTACGATTACGTATGTGACTAATAAAATTTGAATTTGAAATTACACACATACTGTAAATAAACATCCCACTACTTCTGTCTCCACAGGAAATGGGCATCAGTGGATCAGAATACCTGTTTGAAGCTTTAGACCACAAGCTGTACTTCAAGGAGGTCAATATATTAGTACCACCAAACTGGACTACAGGAAAGCACAAGCAAACAACAACAGAATCCTGCGAAAATGTATATATAGGTATTAATAACGCAAATTCTGCTGTGGAACTGAGGCTCAATAATTTCATTTCACCCCAAAGTATCTGTTAGACAAAGATTTATATTAATAAATATGGACCTAAAGTTGAGAACTAAACTAAAAACAGTGATCAAGAGTCATCAACTTATAGGAATGTATTATTTCTAACTTCCTCTGTAGCAACTAAGTGTAATATTATACGTTTTACTTTCAGGAAGAGTGCATGAATGGGCTCACCTCAGATGGGGAGTATTTGATGAATATAATAAGAAAGAGGACTTTTACCTGTCTGCTGGTCAGATTAAACCAACAAGGTCCTATTTTCACCTCTCTATAGAACAGCAAAAACTATTAAACAAAAATGCATATTATAGCAGTAGTTGTCAGTAATGTGTTGGGGTTTTTTTCTTCAGGTGTAGTGATAACTCTTCAAAGTCGACTGATGACATGTCTGTGGAGATTGGGTAATTTGACTTGAAGTGGATTTACATATCAGTTTAACAATTCTACTGTACAAGCAGTGAAATCTAATGGATACACTTAGATGTCAATTTGTCTCTATTTGCCAGTATGCAAAGAGGTAAGCCGGCCTTTTGCCTGATGCCATTGGATGATTGAGAATGTCTGGCTTGAAAAATGGCATTGAATAGTGTTAATGGTCACTATATATGATAATTAACATAAATGAAAACAGGTGACAGTAATTAATAAATGGGAGAGTTTGCTCAGCTAGATCGGGTGTGGATGTCAGTGGGGGAATCTGGTAGCTGTAGGGCAAAGCTTATTCCAGTAATTATCAACCATTAACTAGTTAATTGCTAGCTACAAAATTGCTAGACATGCAATTTGAACTTGGATGAAGGAACCAAAACACATCAAGTCAAAGTGCACTGATGCTTTTTCACCTGCCATTAGCTGTCCGATGTGTTAAGATGTGGTTTATGTGGATGGATGAATGACTTGACAATGCAAGATTGTACACTTCACTCTTAAAATCTTACATATCTGGCATAAACATTCTTTCTGCTGGACGTCTTATGCAAAACAGTCCTGCCAATTATCTAAACTGATTTTCACATCCTCAGAGACGATTAGAGATTTTTTCATTTTAGAACTGCAAATTTTAAAATAATTTATCTGGATTGTTCTGCTTTCCTCACCTTACCTCACAGACAACGGACGTGGGCGCCCCCTGGGACGTGGGCCAGGCCTGTTAGGGAAGGTGCGGTGGAACCCCTCAATTAAGGAGGGATCGAGGATGTCAGCAGATTCTACCCAGCAACGTTTCTCAGGGCTGTACCCCTCCCAGTCCACCAAATACTGCAGTCGGCGGCCGACACGATGGGAGTTCAGGAGGGCATGGACCTGGTAAGCTGGTGCCCCATCAATGTCTAGGGGAGAAGGTGGTTTGATGGTCCCATGGTTCTCGGAGCGAGTCTCTCTGACGGGCTTGAGCAGTGACATGTGGAATGTGGGAGAGATGCGGTAGGAGGCAGGCAGTTCCAGGCGATACGCTACTGGATTAACTTGAAGTATGCGGAAGGGGCCAATAAACTGGGGACTGAGCTTTCGACATGGGAGCTGTAGCTTGAGATTGCGAGTGGAAAGCCAGACTCTTTGGCCCACTCTATAGGCAGGATGAGGACAACAATGGTGGTTAGCTTGAATCCATTGTCTCCTCACTGCTCTCTAGAGGCGCACATGAGCCCATTCCCAGACCTCCTGGCTCCTTCTGGACCACTCGTCCACCGACGGCACATCTGAAGGCTCTCCGGACCACGGGAACAATGGGGGCTGGTAGCCTAGAACACATTGAAAAGGCATAAGTCCGGTGGAGGAGTGGGTCAGAGAGTTCTGGGCATACTCTGCCCAGGGGAGAAACTCACTCCATCAGTGTTGCTCCCTGCTGCAGTAGGCCCTCAGAAACCTCCCGAGTTCTTGGTTTAACTGCTCTGCTTGGCCATTAGACTGAGGGTGGTATTCGGAGCTCAGGCTGATGTTAATGCCCAGTTGTGAGCAGAAGGCCTGCCAGACTCGTGATGTAAACTGTGACCCACGATCAGAGACAATGTCTTCTGAGAGGCCGTAATTCCGGAACACATGGAGGAACAAGACTTGGGCTGTTTCCATGGCTGTGGGCAGCCCATTCATGGGAATAAGTTTGCAGGCCTTGGAAAAGTGATCAATCACAACCATGACTGTAGTAAACTCTTGGGACTCAGGAAGGTCTGTGAGGAAATCTGTAGATATGTGGGACCAGGGCCGACATGGGATAGGTAAGGGTTCCAGCAACCCTTCTGGCAGTTGGTGGCTGGTGCGGGATTGAGCACAGGTGGTACAGGCCTTGATGAACCCCTCTGCATCCGCTGTGAGTGATGGCCACCAAAACTTCTGTCTGAGTAACTGGGTGGTGCGACGAATGCCTGGTTGTCCAGAACCAGGGCTCTCATGAGTCCACTGCATGACATGGTGGCATAGATCGGTGGGTACGAAGAGTTTCGATAGTGGACAGGTCGGCGGAGGGGGTTCTCTGATGTGTGTCTGCTGAATCTCCTCTATTAGGCTCCACTGGATGGGGGCTAGAATAATTGATGGTGGAAGAATGGACTTGGGGTGTGTGTGCTGCTCATGGGTTTCAAACTGTCAAGATAGGGCGTTGGCTTTACCATTCTTGGAACCTGGGCGATAAGTTACCGAGAACTTGAATCGGGTGAAGAACAATGTCCACCAGGCTTGGCGTGGGTTCAAACGTTTCAACCCCTCGGAGGTATTCCAGGTTTCTGTGGTCTGTGAGAATCAGGAACGGGTGTCGGGCCCCTCCAGCCAGTGCCGCCATTCCTCCAAGGCCGCCTTCATGGACAATAACTCCCGATTCCCCACATCATAGTTCGCTGCGGCGGCTGAAAGTTTTCTGGAGAAGTAGGCACAGGGGTGTAACTTTTCAGAGTCTCCTTGGCACTGGGAGAGCACTGCACCGATGCCACAGCTCGATGCATCAACCTCGACAACAAATGGGAGGTCAGGATCAGGGTGATGAAGTATATGGGGCAGTAGTAAAACTTAGTTTCAGCTTTTGGAATGCCTCTCTCGCTTTGTCAGTCCATACCAGTTTCTTGGGTTTTCCCTTCACCAAGGAGGTGAGTGGCCCAGCTATAGTGCTGTAGTTGCGGATAAATCTCCGGTAGAAATTGGTGAAACCTAGGAAGCGCTGCAAATCTTTGACACTGGTGGGCTCTGGCCAGGAAGTGACAGCTGTGACTTTGGACTGGTCCATCTCAACCCCTTCTTGCGAGATGATGTAACCCAGGAATGATGTGGACTGTCGATGGAATTCACATTTTTCTAGCTTGGCTTAGAGATTGTGTTCCAGGAGCCGAGAGAGTACTGAATGGACATGCTTGATGTGGTCTGTGAGATTAGCAAAGTAGATCAAGATGTCGTCAATGTAAGCAATGACAAAGCAATTCAGAATGTCTCTGAAGACCTCGTTTATGAGAGACTGGAACACTGCTGATGCGTTAGTGAGTCCATACAAAATAACAAAATATTCGTAATGCCCCTGGGTGGTGTGGAAGGCCGTCTTCCACTCATCTCCCTCTCTTATCCGTACAACGTAATGGGTAAGGGTATGGCACTGTGATAGAGTTCAGTCCCCAGTAATCAATGCAAGGACGTAGGCCCCCGTCCTTCTTTTCCACAAAGAAAAAGCCTGCAGCAGCTGGAGAGGTGGATGGACGAATGTACCCTGCTGCCAGGGCTTCCTCGATGTACTCCTCCATGGCTTTCTTTACTGGAAGTGAGAGAGGGTAGATACAGTTCTTTGGTGGCATGGCATTGGGCAGTAGCTCAATGGCACAGTTGTATGAATGATGAGGCAGGAGTTTGGTGGATCTCTCTTTACTAAATACAGCCCTGAGGTCGTGGTATTCACAGGTCAATGTCACTGTAGCTGTAACCATGGACTCTCAATGGAGGTAGTGAGACACGGGCGAGGTGTGGGGTTATGGAAGCAGGTGTTGAGGCAGAAATCCGACGAGTGTCTCAGTTCCCCCTCTCTCCAGGATACATGAGGGTCATGCTGTTGCAGCCAGGGAAGGCCGAGGATAATGGGATTGACAAGATGACATAGAATGACAGCTTTTCATGGTGAAACAGTCTGATCTCCAGTTCTAAAGCTGTGGTTTGGTGTGTGAGGAAGCCTTTCCCAAAATGCTGATTGTTGACGGCGGTGATTTTCAGAGGAGGAATACATGGAAGCGTGGGTAGCTGGAGGTCTTGGACTAGGCTGCTGTCGATCAAGTTGACTGCTGCCCCAGAGTCAATCAACGCCAAGATGGGGAAATGCTCATTAGCATAACGTAACATGGCAGGCAGAACAACCTTGGAATCTGTGGCTAGTTTCTCTCGGAACACTGGTAGACTTGGTGACCTGGTGGACCGCAGTAATAGCAGAGCTTCTGATGATAACATCTTTGACGTTCCTTGGCAGTGATGCAAGCTTGGCCTAACTGCATGGGTTCAGCAACTTCTTCAGCAAGGCTGTGAGTGTCAGGTCGTTGGCGAGTTACTGAGTGAAGGGAGGCAGGAGGTGGACCATGCTGATGATGGAGGTTATCCAGTCTAATGGCGGTAGAGATATACTTTGATAACGAGACATTAGAGTCCTTGCAGGCCATCTCTGCTTGAAGCGCTGGAGTTAAACCCTCGCGGAAAACTGCCAACAGCGCTGTCGAATTCCAGTCAGACTGTGCAGCGAGCATGCAGAACTTAATGGCGTACTCTGTGGCTGAGTCAGACCCTTGGCGTAGCTCCAGTAGTTGCACTGAGATGTCTTGGCCTCCAGCCGGGTACTCGAACACCTCGTGAATCAACCCCGCAAGATAGTTGGCAGAAGACCTAATTTGGGGGTCTGAGTCCCACACTGCTGAAGCCCAATCTAATGCTTTACCCATCAGCAAAGAGAGCATGAACGCGCACCTGATAGAGTCACTCACGTAAGTCTCCGGTTGTTGTGCGAAAACATGCAGTGTGGGAGCCAGCGTGGTTGCAGTGTGGGAGGTGGAGTGGTAGCAGCATGGTAGGCTTGTTGTTGTAGCTGCTGGTTGGTAGCTTTAAGCGTATCCACTTAGGCTTGGTAGGTGCTGATAATCACCCCCTGGCGCCATATTGCTGCCTGTAAATCCGCTGGATTCACAGATGGTGAAATAACCTGTGATGACTCGTTAGAGGCAGGTTGGATAGAATCCATTTGCAGATTTATTGAAGAGGACAGCAAGCACAAAATCGTAAACCTTTAGCAGCGCAGTAGAAGAAAACCGGACAACCAAATAACACTAGTGACAAAACCAAAACACAAACCGAAACTCGTAAACGTGGGGATAAACAGGCAAAAGTCCATACACAATAGTCCATACAAGAAAGGGAATAATCCAAGTCTTGGTACGTCACACGGAAACGTTACTTCGCAAAGAATGCAGGTTAGCACGCTGCTTATATCCTAGCATGCTACCCAAAAGTGAACCCAGAAGGGTTAGTATTCAGGCGAGGGCTCCCTCTGGTGGGCTGGATGACGTTACACTGACATCATGTGTTGCCAGGCCTTAAGGCCTTCAGAATCAATAGTGCAGGCGCCTGTAGCTTAAAATAAGTGGCAATGAAATTGTTACATTAACCAATCAGATTTCGAGTTGGCATCACTAGGGCCATCTAGCAGGCATACGATTACATCAGCAAATTACCGTCCTTTGATTGGATAATTGGAGTAGTCAGAGGCATCAAACTGCACAAACTAAAAAATATATATATATATATACATTTTAACTCACAATGGCTGACAGGAGAAGAAATCGATTTGGTTGCAGACATCCTTACAAATGCATTTTCAATGCGGACTTTTCAAGAAAATCCTTTTGATTCTTCAAAATAGTTGGTAAGCTTTTTCAAGAACCATTCATGCTTTTTGCACAAAACAAACTGTTTGCCTTCACTCCAGATCCCTGGGGTGGACTGTTTTTTTTTTTTTTTTTTTTTTTTTGCTGCAGTGAAAGGAAACTCGTGACACTGAATTGTGTTAATTGGTTTTTTTGCTATATGTAATGTAATTTTATTCATGTTTGCTACAAGAGCCTGTGACACAACACTGTTATATATTCGCTGTGTCTCATTTCAAATGCTGCGTCCTCCGGAGATTGCAGTTTGCTGTATACGTCATCAAGAATGTCTTTTCTGAGAAAAGTAACAGTAATAAAATTGACATATGTGTGAAATACTGTAGCCTAATTTCTTTTTTACTTTGCTATTTGATTAGGATCTATTGCCATGGCATCATAATGATCGTATAGAGGTGGATTAATTCAGGAAGGACACAGGTGAAGGCCTAGGTCTGAAATGCATGGCCCACCACTGGTTCTCATAACCTACCTTATTGTTGATTAAAAAAAAGACATTGTGTAGGCTAAAAGATAATTCATGTCCTGTTCATAGAAAACCTTTTCTCTGGCTCTAGTGTGCATTTATAAGAGGAGGGATTCAAGAGAAACTGACTTTCCAGATTAAGAATATCAAAGTCTGGTGGTTTTAGTTGCAAAGAATAGCAACGCAGAAATGTTTTGAAATGAGAAATAAAGGCTTAGCTTAGGAGCTGCACCTTTGACTAGCATATGTGACTAGTTTATAGAAGCACATTGTCACAGAGCTAAGCATTTTGCTATGAAGTGGACAGACAAGAAGAATACATTTTAAAAGTTTATTTATCAGATGTTGCGCAAATGATTTTATCAAAGGCTAACTTGTAGATAAGACCCTGGATAATTTGACTTTGATCTGAATCTAACTTTAATAGATCTCCATGACAAGTTACATGAGTGATATTTATGAAGTTTATCTTCACAAAAAATTATACCAGACTTTGGTGGTTTCCTTTCTTAGCAAAACAAAGTATTGGTGACATAAAAGCTTGTCTTTTATAAATGTATATGGCAATGGAACCTACTGATTGTGGACAGAATGCAGTCCACAATGTCTGCTATTCAAAACTTGATAAATAAACTAAAAGAAATAAAATGGAATTTGTCTAAATACTAATGGTTAATAAGAAATTGGTTAAAATGTACTTTTGCACTGTAACGTTTTACTACTTACTACTCCTGGTACCAACAAATATCCCGCAACTTTTGATTGAAGTGGCCATGGTGGATCATAAAAGTTCATTCTGGTAATGCGGCACTTTCTAAGCATGTGAAATGTAAATCATCATACTATTTCATGTGCTTTGATGGTAAGGAATAACACTTAACATATTTCATCAGAAAAGATCTTATGAATAATATCTAAAGTCACACACTTTTTCATATTATTCATAAATTGAATAAATTGAATTCATATGTTAATGTTAATAATATATTTTTCATTTCTCAAAGACAGGAACAATGGCACTGACAGGTACATATCTGTTTATAACACATGGAGAGGAGCTCAGAGTTACTGTAGACAGTATCACAGACCTGGTCAGTGCAAGGGATGCTACAAAAAACTCATTGATACAGCAAACATGAGTCAACGATAATCTAATTCTAAGTTCTAACCTCTCATTTAAGTCGAGTGCAGTGCTAGACTGCTTTAAATATCTCTTTGAAAGGTAATGGAACTTTTGCATCTGTGTTTTTGTGTCTTTTAATGTTTCTATAATTAATATGTTCCTTTTCTAGTAAACGATTGCAAAAATCAAAAATTTCAAAAATTCTATATTAGGGTGTTTATTTCACAACTGCTAAGTATTTATTTAATTGTTTACTTAATTATTTATTTTGGGGGGTTATTTATCCAATCCCCTTAAAGGGCAAGGGGAGGAGTCATAGTTGAAAAGGGGGGGGGCTCCTGATGTATTCAGCAGATGTATAAATTAGCATCAATTCAGATAGAAAGTCAGATAACTAATTTATACTGATGTATTTTAAAATACTGATGTATTTTAACTGTCCGTCCTCAGGGAAAAGCTCAGTGGTAACCTCGCCTCCAGTATCTCCAGTTTACAGTGTGGATTCTCCAGCTTCACTCCTGAGTCCTGCAGGTTATTGTGACTCAGGTCCAGTTCTCTCAGACTGGCAGAGTTTGAGCTGAGAACTGAGGACTAAGCTGTACAAATTTTCTCTGTGAGATTGCAACCACACAGCCTGGAAGAGAAACAATAATAATTTTAAACTCTGACATCTCAAAGTGTCTCACACTGTAAAATTATACCACACACATTATTTTCAAAAATTGTTTGTTAATAGTTGATACCATAAATAATTAAATGGGACTCAAAAGATATTCGCATCCAAATTCAACCACTCTTTCAGAAATGAATGGATGCAATTACCTGCATCTAACTCAACCCTCTGATGTAAAGCTTGTGCTTGTGTAGCACTGGAAAGTTTAACAATAATGTCTAGACCACCTTCCCTGAATCGAGTACTTGCCATTAAACAAGATAATAAGGGAGATGGACTATTTTGCGCAGGATAAATGGGCTAAAGAGATCCTAGTAAACACGATATTTATTTGCACTCTTGGGGACTCTTTTTGGAGTTTCTTATTGTTTGCACTTGTTTCTCCTGCCTGCAGTTCTGTTTGATTGTGTGGTGTTAAATGTTATAGTGTCTGTGGTGTAGTAAATGATATACTTAGATGGCACATCATATGGTACAATTAAATGAGCTCCACTGTCTACACACACTAGGTAAGTAGACAGGCATCACCCCTTATGTTTGTGTAGAGTATATAGAGTAGTAGAAGAAGAAGAAGGCCATAATAACCATACAATTTTTAAGATAAATCAAATACAGATCAAAACATATGAAAAGAATGAAACTGTATGTCACAATGCTAAACTGACAAAACTGTGTGAAGAATTTGAATATAAATGTATGAACTGTATCTACAGAGTAAAAGTATTGAACTTACTCCAATATCACAGTGTGGATTTTCCAGTTCAGCAGAGAGCAGCTTTACTCCTGAATCTTGCAGTTTATTGTAACTCAGGTCTAGTTCTCTCAGACTGAAGGAGTTTGAGCTGAGAAATGAGGACAGAACTCTATAGCTTTCCTGTGTCAGATTACAACGATACAACCTGGAACAGAAATAATGTTCTGTCAGAATACCGCAGCCATCTACATCATAAACACACACACACAATGATGATTAATCATAACACAAACATGCAGAAATTTAAAGTAATGTATGTAAATTTACATATGATTATTTACCAGATTTATTTAAATAATTAGTCTGAAATAGCATCACAAGTTTATTCCTGCCATTATAGCCATATAAATGTACAGAAGCTGTACCCAACTTTGAAGCTGATAACAGTGTTAAATGAGTTTTAGGATAGAAACCATTTATTAAATGTTTTATAAATGGTAAAACGTGAGCGGGTAAAATTCAGCTGTAACAACACAAAACACATCTGTTCATCTGTTCAGCCACTAGAGGAAGTCATCACCCGAGTATTGAATCACTCTACTTCCTCCCTGTATAGTTCTGCTATGTAGCACATTTAAGGTATGTGGTGCGATAAGCTTACTGTGAAAAACCATCAGTTCTCACTGCCTTACTGAGCCGTTTTATGTCCTGTTGATAACAAGTTTACTGCTCACCTGTGTTATCAATTCCTGCATGCACACTGACTACTGTTTATTTGATAAGTGTTTTTGACTTGATTATTGCCATCACTGCACTTCCAGTGTGAGTTCATTATTTCAGCATTGCACAAGCTTAGTCTTAGACAAAATCAATTTTAGAAATGCTTCATAGGTTTCTGTAGAGAGGATAGGGAGGTTGAGTGTACAAATGATTGCACTAAAAGCTAGTGCTTGTGTTAAAGTTTTTCTTTAAAATAATGTCTGTGAAATATTGTACTCAAGTTCATTTAACTTGACTATTAATAGAATTATTAAATATTATTCTATTTATGACAATTATAATAAAAAAAAAATAGGGTTATGATTAGTGCCACGTCATGTCAAGTGCATAAATTCAGAATATTTATTTAAAATTCAAAAAATAAAGATTATGGTCCAGAAATCATGACATGCAGAGTTACTGTAAAAATATCCATAACAGTTATCGGAATCACAGGCACAGATTGCAACTGGGAAGTAAAACTAAAAATTCACCATATGAGGAACTAAGAAACATGGTGAAAGAGACTCTGTAATACAAATTAGCATAGACAGGTGTTTGCACTGAAATAATGACATACAAAGTAGACAAACCAATCAGATAAAATGTGGGTACAACCAACACCAATCCCAAGACAAGGGTCAATACAAGACATAAATCAGATTAGATTGTACAAGACGATGTACTGTAAACAAAGAGGCGCATGGAGACTGAAAACAAAGCATCAACAATATGTGCCAGCAGAACTGGTGACAACAGTCAAACAATCTAAGCAAATACAAACCAGCATAATAAGTTAAAATTAAATAGTTAAATATTACATTAAATAGTGTTATTTTAAGATAGTATAAATGTTTAGTGTAATGTAATATAATGTAGTATAAATGTTGACTTACGTAAGTCCCATGAAATGCTCATATAGGTGTATTGTTGTTTTATAAACACTTGCACTCACACTGTAGTTTTTGTGATTTTAAAAAGTAAAAACCAAGATAAATCATATCAAATCTGTTTCCAACATTATTGTAATTTAGCAACCAACAAATTTACAATAAAAACAAATAGAAATGTTTTATGGGGAAAAAAGGGGGAAAACAATTACCTGCATACATATGCACACCCTTTTATAACTGGCCATATGACTGTACTCAGTACACATGTTCAAAACTAATGGTCACACAGCTGCCATCTTTTCATTTGAAGCTTAAAGAGCTTACAAATCATGTATAAGATCTCACTGTGGAAAGGTATTGATCAGGTGAGGGGTATAAAATAATTTCATGAACCGTTGATGTACCAGGGAACACTGTAAAGACCATGATCAAGTGACATGAACATCCAACGTAACCACAGTGAAGCATGGTGGTGGCAGCATGATGCTATGGGGCTGCTTCTCTTCACCTGGGACTGGGGCTCTAGTCAGGAAACACCAACAAAACCTACAGCTGAAGAACAGCATGATAACAACCTAAAGCACAAATCCAAAGGAATATCTTCAGAAGAAGGTAATTGTATGGGAATGGTGCAATCAGAGCCCAGATTTAAAACTTGTGGAATGATATGAGGATGGCTGTGACTCTTACCCAAAAATACTGAGAGCTGAATTACAGTAAAAGTTGCTTTAACAAAGAATTAGTTATTTTTCTTTTTTCTCCTAAAACGTTTCTGTTTGATTTTCACTTGAATACTGTTGTCTGCTGCTATATCACTTTAAAAGTAGAAAAAGATCTGACACAATTTATGTTTAATTTTATTTACGTCACAAAAAGACTGCAGGGTGTGTAGACTTTTCATATGCAGTGTTTACCACCATCAAATACCAAACAAAACAGTGCTACATTTACAGATGACAGTACTTACACTGTTCTTTGGAGGCAGCAGCCTTGTAAGACTGATGGATCATATTTACTCAAATCAGACTCATCCAGTTCCTCTTGTGAGTTCACTAACACAAACACCAGAGCTGACCACTGATCAGGAGAGAGTCTGGTCCCATACAGGCAATGGTCATCTCCTCTTTTCAGGTACGTTTGTACTTCCTGCACTAGAAAATGATCATTCAGTTCATTCAGACAGTAGAACAGATCGACAGATTTCTCTGGATTCTCCCTGATCTTCTCTTTGATGTACTCGACTGTTTCTGAGACCCAGAAGGAAGCAGAGGAACAGGTCCAGGTGTCCATTCTCACTCTTTAAGGCCTTGTCCACTGCATACTTCAGGAAATCAGGCTTGCTTACATTTCTGAAAAGATCAGACAGACCAGTGGTTTGTAGTTCTGTTAGGTTTATGTTAATAAAGGAAAGAAATGCATACAAAGCAGCCAGAAACTCTTGAACACTCAGATGTACAAAGCTGAAAACTTTCCCCAGGTGAAGCCCAGAATCCTCTCTGAAGATCTGGGTACACACTCCTGAGTACAGTGACACTTCTCTGACATCAATGCCACACTCTATCAGGTCTTTCTCGTAGAAGATCAGGTTTCCTTTCTCCAGCTGCTGAAAAGCCAGTTTTCCCAGTGCCATGATAATTTCTCTGGTCTGCTGAGGATCAGGGTCACATTTTCTAATGGTACCTTTGATCCTTGTGTTTTATCTGAAAGATCAGGAAGTGTGTGAGATTTGAGTCAGAGTCTTGGTGATCTCTTCACTCTCTGTTTCACCCAACATTCTCTCTAGAACAGTGGCTGAGATCCAGCAGAAGACTGGGATGTGGCACATGATGTAGAGGCTTCTTGAAGACTTCTGATGTCTGATGATTTTATTGGCCAGGTTCTCATCACTGATCCTCTTCCTGAAGTACTCCTTTTTCTGAGGATCATTAAAGCCTCATACCTCTGTTATCTGGTCTACACACTCAGGAGGGATCTGATTGGCTGCTCCTGGTTGAGAGGTTATCCAGAGGACAGAAGAAGGAAGCAGATTCTCCTTGATGGTGTTCGTCAGCAGCAACATCCACTGAGGCTGACTCTGTCACATAACACAATCTCTCATTCTTCTGGAAATTTAGAGGAATTCAAAACTCATCCAGACCATCAAAGATGAACAGGACTTTGTAGTAGTCACAGTCTATTAATTCTAGATTTCTAATTTCTGGGAAAAAGTGATGAAGAAGATTCATCAGACTAAGTTTTTTCTCCTTCATCAGACTCAGCTCTCTAAAGGGAAGTGGAAACATGAAGGTGATGTCCTGATTAGCTTTTCCTTCAGCCCAGACCAGAATGAACTTCTGCACAGAGACTGTAATTAGAGAGGTTTTTCCGATGTAGATTAAAGAGGTTTTTCCGATTCCAGCAACTCCTTTAGTCAGCACACTTCTGATGGACTTGTCCTTAAAGAGGTCATTACAGTTGATGGGTGTCTCCTGTGTTGCTGGTCTCCTGGACACTTATTGATGTCTGCACTCCAACCCTCTGTGATGTAGAGCTCTGTGTAGATCTCATTCAGAAGTTGAGATTCCTTCATTAATGCCTTTAAATTTCTGTATGAATCTGGATTTAAGATTTTGCTGATATATATATATATATATAGACCATGTCTAAGAAATACAATAATATGATACAGATAAGTAATGCTATTAAACAGAAAGTCATACTTTGAATAAAAAAGTTTTGGTTGTTGGTACCAGATGGCCTGGTTTGAATATTTCAGAAATTGCTGATCTCTTTGGATTTTCACACACAAAGGTTTTAAACCAAATGGTGCAAAAAAAACATCCTGAGAGTGAACACCTTCTTGATGAGAGCTATCATAAGAGAGTGTTCAGACTGGTCGGAGCTGACAGGAAATCTCTAGTAACTCTTTCTCTTCTCTAATCACTAGTTACAACCATGGTGAGCAGAAAAGCATCTCAGTATGCACAGGTTGTCAAACCTTGAGGTGGATGAGCTACAACAGTAAAAGAACACATCAGATTCCTATCCTGTCAGAACAGAACAGGAGTCTTGGGCTATCATGAGCACAGACTCTCCCAAACTGGATTAGATTAGATTAGAAAAAGACCAGGCAATATTCATCTGTCCAGTTTGAGATCAGCAGTTTCTGAAATACTTAAAAAAAGCCCATCAACAACCAAGCCAAAGTCACAGAGATCAGACTTTCTTCATTCTGTTGTTAAATATGAACATCAAATGAAGCTCTTGACCTGTACCTCTACAGGTAAATCTTGACTGCTCCTTTCTCCATTGTGTTCTGTGGAAAAATAAAACAGGACGAACTAAACCATTACTGAGAGCTGTAGCACAGCAAATTTGGCTATTAAAAGGCTTCAGGATAAACTGAGTGAGATGCTAGACTCACCTCAGATCAGTAGTACAGTCTCTAGCTCTGAAGTTAGTTGGAAGACCCAGTGACTCGTTGCTTTTTATGCACAAACATCTGGATTCAGAAGAGTTTGAATTCTTAACCTCCACAGTGCTAGAGAGTAGAAAGGTTACAGGAACACACAGACCTAATGTAACTTGAAATGCATGTACATATACATTATACGCCATTACTTTTAATGTAAAGCTACATGCTTATTCACAGGAGTTTGACTGAAGATTGATATTATGAATGAATGCTCTTTACCTAATTTCAGTAGAATGGTCTTTGAATCTTAATGGGGTGTCCATTGACTGATCACTGTTCATGGACACACAGCTGAATTCAGCTGAGTCTGGTGTTGCCCCTACCATTGAACTGGAGAAAAAAAAAATTATTAGAGACAAATCATTTATTAATAAAATGAGATTTCATTCTGTCGGAGGGCAAACACACACACACACACACACACACAACTTTATAGTACGCAGTCCATCAAATGGCATTTTCCGTTTGATGGAACTTAATGCTGTATCAAGGCTTGATGCGATGGGAATGTTCTTATTATTATTAGCTAGAGGGATCAGGCAACATAGGAGCATTTGTCAGCAAGACCATAAAAGGGCATTTACATCATGTGTCCACAGATTCTTTACTCCACCAAGGTCATGGAGACTATAATCTAGAGCTCTAGGGCTCCTTCTACTAGAAAACAATATGCCCTGAAATGGAGGCTCTTCCTTTCACATTGCAAGTGGTGCCACCTGGACCCAGTCCACTGCCTGACTGGTACAGTGCTGGAGTTCTTCCAGGAACACCTCTCACCAGGGCTAGCCCCACTACCTTCAAGGTGTACGGGGCATCTATTTCAGTCAGCCACACACCCATCCTTGGGGCCTCCAAAGGAGGCACACTTACGCCTCAAGCCCCATTTCACTTTTTCCACATTTTGTTATGTTACAGCCTTATTCCAAAATGGATTTAATTTATTTTTTCCTCGAAATTCTACAAACAAAACCCCATAATGACAACATAAAATAAGTTTGTTTGAAATCTTTGCAAATTTATTAAAAATTAAAAACAAAAAATTACAGTATATGTACATAAGTATTCACAGCCTTTGCCATGACACTCAAAATTGAGCTCAGGTGCTTCCAGTTTCCACTGATCATCCTTGAGATGTTTCTACAACTTGGAGTACACCTGTGGTAGATTCAGTTGACTGGCACACACGTGTCTATTTAAGGTCCCTCAGTTAATAGTTCATATCAGAGCATAAATTGTCTGCAGACCTCAGAGACAGGATTGTATCGAGGCACAGATCTGGGGAAGGACAGAAAAAATTCTGCAGCATTGAAGGTCCCAATGAGCACAGTGGCCTCCATCATCCATAAATAAAAGAAGTTTGGAACCACCAGGACTCTTCCTAGAGTGGGCCGCCCGGCCAAACTGAGCGATCAGGGGAGAAGGGCCTTAGTCAGGGAGGTGAGCAAGAACCTGAGGGTCACTATGAAAAAGCACCAATGTTTCTCTGTGGTGAGATGAGAACCTTCCAGAAGAACAACCATCTCTGCAGCACTCCACCAATCAGGCCTGTATGGTACAGTGGCCAGACGGAAGCCGCTACTCAGTAAAAGGTACATGACAGCTCGTCTGGAGTTTGCCAAAAGGCACCTGAAGGACTCTCATACCATGAGAAACAAAATTCTCTGGTCTGATGAAACAAAGATTGAACTCTTTGGCCTGAATGGCAAGCGTCATGTCTGGAGGAAATCAGGCACTGCTCATCACCTGGCCAATACCACCCTACAGTGAAGCATGGTGGTGGCAGCATCATCTTTGAAGAAAACCTGCTCCACAGCACTCTGGACCTTAGACTGGGGCAATAGTTCATCTTCCAACAGGACAACGACCCTCAGCACACAGCCAAGATAACAAAGGAGTGGCTACAAGTCCTTGAGTGACCCAGCCAGAGACCAGATTTGAACCCGATTGAACATCTCTGGAGAGATCTGAAAATTGCTGTGCACCGACGCTCCCCATCCAACCTGATGGATCTTGAGAGGTCCTGCAAAGAAGAATGGGAGAAATTGCCCAAAAATAGCTCAAGCTTATAGCATCATACTCAAAGAGACTTGAGGCTGTAATTGTTGCCAAAGGTGCTTCAACAAAGTATTGAGCAAAGGCTGTGAATATTTATGTACATGTGATTTTTTTTTTTTTTACTTTTAATACATTTTCAAAGATTTCAAACTTCTTTTACATTGTCATTATGCTGTATTGTTTGTAGAATTTTGAGGAAAATAATGAATTTAATCTATTTTGGAATAAGGCTGTAACATAACAAAATGTGGAAAAAGTGAAGAGCTGTGAATACTTTCCACATGCATTGTATATAACCCAGTTCCCTGAGAATGGAAAAAGATGCTGCAACCCTTGCCACACATTGCGCATGCCTGGCCTCTTCCTAGACTTAACTAGAATCTGAGGACACGTGACATGGTTGCCCTTTTATGGTCTTGCTGAGGTGCGTTGCTACATCCCCTGAGCCATCTAGCCAATAAATTTGGTGTGTGTTTACATGTGCTGAGACATTCTGATGGAAACTTGAAAACCTAGTGGAAACCATGTTAAACAGAATATTTTTTAAAATTGTCTGAAAATCTTGGTCAAGACTTGGACACTGCAGATGCTGAGAGCAGATGAGATGGAGGAAGGGAGTGTCAAAATGTCTGCAGAAGAAATCTTGCTAATGTTTCATGAGTACATTAGGGTTAAAAAAAAAAGAGGTTGGTACAAAAGGAGGTTGGCTTTCCAAGCAGTCATGCACTCCCTCCAGTGCTGATTTCCCATCAACTCAGCATGCATCTGAAAAACAGCATGTGCACAACATGTCCTATATGTACACAATAATTTCACAAAATATATCAATAAACCATTTAAAAAACAACAAAGAACATTTATAATATTTTATGTTTATAATGTGATGTCACTTACATCAGCCGGATACAAGAAAAACTAATGGTGAGGTTCAAACCTAGCCAGCTAGTTCTTTGATCCCTAATTTACTCTGATTAGTCAATTTACATTGCTATCTTAATTCACATGAGCATGAATATATTCTACAGATTACAGGTAAAATGCAAGATAAGAAACATAAGACACATGCTGGTGTCAGGCCATTCGCTTAAAGTGAAAGCATCACATTATCAAGTTGTAAGAAAACTGTGCGAGTTCAATCATATATAATATATAAAAACTTACCATTAGATACTTTTTGTCATTAAAGTGCTGTACATTTTTGTCCTCACTGCTCTGTTTTACTTCCTGTTTTAGTTGGTCTAGTCATGAGTGTTGGGTTGTGATGTTAAAGCAGTGTAGAGCACACACACATACACAAACACACACAAAACAATGAAATAAAACTAGAAATAATGCAGTCTATTCATCATTAAGCATTGAACATTGAACAGCAAGGTCAAGGGACTTGGAGGCTGCACTGGATGATGTACAGGTTTTACTCATGAACAATAAGATCAAAGAGGTCATCAGAGTGAAGAGGTTTGAAATAACAGTATGGACATAGAATTTCACCAGCTAATGAGTGATTTATAACCATTCAGGGTATACTGGAGGCATGGTGGTGTAACGTTGTCCATCAAGGAGTTTGGGTTTATTTCAGACAGAATTTCATCTTCATCTGCAATGTCTATAAAAAAACATACAAAAAGCCCAGCAAGAATAAAACACTGTGACATTTTACCCCATTTTGTATGTTGTCTGCTCCATGAACCTATCACAGCCATTCTCCTGCAGGAAATAACTCAACTCATTAGATTTGGTTGTGTACAAATGAACTCAACAGCCAAAAGCAATATTTGCTCAAATATTTGCTTTTTCGACATTCCACTCCTCCTATCATTGCCATCTGTCTCATTGTCAGTTGGGATTTGCCTAACATTTTAAAAAAAATGAATAAAAATATTTTTATATGTGATGACATCAAAACACATTGTGACAATGTTGTCCTGAGGCAAGAAAAAGAAAAACTTAACATACAAAAAATAATAATCATTAAACTATAACAAGAAGCTTCTCTGAATGTTCATACATGCACATGATGCTGGATAGTGACTCCCACACCTTATTGGCTTGTTCTTTATTACTTTTTGATCATTCTGGTTAATTGCAATAATTTATAGAAACCTCCACAAGATCTGGAGCTTAAGAGAACTTTCCATTGACTGAGGTCATCACTGTGTATTAGAGGGATATATTTTAAACAAGGTGAAGAATATGCACTGATCACCCTGAGACGAGTCTCATTATGAACAAGCTCAGGCTTGAGTGACGTCTTCTCAGTTCACACTCTTCATCTAAAAACATACTGGAGCCCCAAAATAAATGATAGTGTAAACTTGGCTCATATGAACATACTCTGAAAAGTGTCTGTGCTTCTTTGCCTGGAAATGACATCTTGGCTTTCATTTCTAGTTAAACATGCCAGAAATGAGGAATAGACAAAAACAATTCTGAAATTCCAGCACAGCAGAGTTTTTGTGTGTTTCTGGTAATCACTGGAAGGCCCACATTCCTTTGTCAGAGCACTGGTCTCATTTTTGTTTCTGAGAAACATTCAAAACAGCTCGAGCTTTGTGAGGAGGTGGACATAAAGAACAGTAAGTATATAAATCTATAATAAGAGTCTATAATATTTGGAATCCTTTGAACTGAGTATTATAACTATTGTGTGTGATTGCATACTACAGTTGTTAAAAAGGTTAATTTGTTACTGAGAAGTCTGTGAATTCATTGCATTTGGCTGTTACTCGCTACATTCTTATCAGCATTCAACTTTTTAGCATCATGCTACTGAACATTTGAGAGAAATATCGCAGATGTTAGTTATGTTAAAATAAGTTTGTCTGAAGCTTTACAAATGTACCATCAGGATCTGTGATCTGTGGCGGATGTCTTTGTCTTCGGTGACTCTTGTTTTGTACCTTTACTTTCATAGTAAATGTAGGAATCCATGTTCGATCCATGCTCTGTCTACTTTAGTGAGGAATAGAAAGCTGCACCGTAACTTTTACACAGTAAGATTTATTCAGATGATCAGTTGCACTCGTGCTTATAATGTCACATTCACACACAATGACAGCTAATTTCACACAGTTCTACAGACTGAAAAATATAGAAAATCAGAATAGTAATAATTGTTCTCAACATGGCTAACTGCAGTTTCAGAGGAATGTCCACTCAGTGTCCTGTTTTTAGTCTTGTTTTCAGTAAAAAGAGCTTCAGAGTGATTTGGTTTGGAAACATGTAAAGGATGGTGGGAAAGAAGAGAGAAAGAGAGAGGGAGGATGATGAACTTCTATTAAGATCTAGAAAGAATAATGGATTTCTGAAGAAAACTGCAGCATTTCAGATTCGCTCTTGTGCATGTTCTTTAGTACAGTCAGAAAAGTGAAAAAGTGTTTTTCTGATTTTATAAAGAAACACTTATTTATGAGAAAAATCATTAAAACTTCAAAGAACTCAGAAGTTGATCATTTCTGTAATTCTTCTGTTGTCTTGTTGAGGTCAGTGTGAACGAGTGAAAATGTCTGCTTTCTAAGTGAGAATTGTTGCATTTGTGTTGGTTGGATGAGTTTATTTTGAGACGTTTATATGTGAGTTTATTTTGTGACATGTATGTGTGAGTTTATTTCAAGACATGTATGAAGTGTTTGAGGTTTGAGTGAGATAAATTTTTTTGCCAAGATTCATGTTAGTAATGTAGATTACATGAAGAGTTCTTGAAAAAAGAAGCTTCAGAATTGAGTCTTTTGAAAAAACGGTAAAGACAGTAAAAACTGTTTTTTTAGACATTCATGATACTGATGAAATGAGAGTGAAGGATTACGTCATATCTGTCAGCTACGCAGATGGTACAGTGAGTTTCCCATTCTGCTGCATGCCAAAGATGCCTGATGAGTGACTGAGTGGCAGGACTGGTTCAGAAAACAGGTAATGTGTGTGCACCATTTTGTGTACTTTGCTACTGCCATGTCTTACTGGTTAATGTGCAAGGATACAGATTTTCCTAATAAAGTGTCCCTGTTAATAAATGCCAGTTTAATTTATGACTTAATGAAATCTGATTTTTCCAGCTTTAGTCTGATAATGAAAGTGGATTTTGAAATGGAAAAATGGAAATGGAAATCTGAATTTAAATGAAAATTGTTTTTCATGTACTGTCCTGATGTAGGAGAGTTTAGAGAAGTCAGTCTCTGAGTGGGGAAATTATTATGTAATTAAAAAGATTTATATAAATAATACTTCATATGTAATTGTCCTATTGGCTTTAGTCTGATGGAGGGTGAGACTTCTGACTCATCTGAACCCAGCCATATGTCTGTGAAGACTGACTGGTCAGTAGCTCAACCATGGAACATGAAAGATAAAAACAGTTTCACTGACCTGAGGTAAGGATGATGTGAAGGTGCTCCTCATACATACATTACCCATCGAGGCATGGACTCCACAGACCTCTAAGCTGATGTTAACAGCAGATACTTTAAGTCCTGTAAGTTGTGAGGTGAAGCCTCCATGAATCAGACTTAAATTTCCCACACATTCCACAGATGCTCTATTGTATTGAGATCCACAGCCTCAAACTGTTGCTGAACAATATTTGCAGTATATCAAGGAGCATTATACTGTTGAAAGAGGACAAACATTAGGTAATACCATTACCATAAAGGGGTGTACTTGGTCTGCAACAGTGTTTAGGTAGGTGATACATGTCAAAGTAACATCCACATGAATGCCAGGATCCATCGTTTCCCAGCAAAACATTGCCCTGGGCATCACACTGCCTCGGACCAGACATAACCTTTATTCCTCATGCACATAAGTGAGCCAAGGGTGTCCGTGACCATGTCACCAGTTCATCAGTTGTCCTTCCTTGGACCAGTTTTATTAGGTACTGGCATATTGGAGATGCTCTGACCCAGTCATCTAGCCATCCCAATTTGGTCACAAAGTTGCTAATATCTGACTGTTTACTTACTGCTTAATAAATCCTATCACAAGGTAATCTCATTCAATTTACCAGTCAGTAGTTTCATGTTATGGCTGTTTGATATACAGTACAGATATATATACTATAATTATGACATACTTTTATCTGTTGACTCCTCTTTATATAATTTGCCTTGAATTATTTTGTTAAAGTCACAATTTTATCTTTACTGAGCCCTAAATTCCCCTAAATTTTGTGTGTCCTAGCTTGACAGAGAGGTTAGACTCACCTGAACCAAGCCATGTGTCTATGACGAGTGAAACCTCAATAGATCAACCATGGAATTTCAAAGCTAATAATAGAGACAGTTCACCAAGGTATGGTAAAATCAATCTTAAAATGTTTCACTTAATAAATCTTTCATACAGAAATGACTTTCAGGTTTCACAACTCAAACTCTGCCAATCACTTCTTGGGAGACCGTAAAAGGGACCTCAGCTCACGTTTCTTCCCCTTTTCTTTCTCTCAAAATGCATGTCTTGGTGGGAAAGAGGTTAAGAGAGTTTAGACTCTCACATGAGGCTCAGCAGAACACTGTCAGGGGAAATTATTTTGCTCTAGGCCACTGTTTCTCTCTGTTCAGCAGTCAGCACTCACTGTACACCACCCAGGGTAAAACTTAGCATCCTCCATTCATTCACAAACACTTTATAAACCACGTCCTTGCACATAAAACACATTGTGACAATGTTGTCCTGAGGCAAGAAAAAGAAAAACTTAACATACAAAAAATAATAATCATTAAACTATAACAAGAAGCTTCTCTGAATGTTCATACATGCACATGATGCTGGATAGTGACTCCCACACCTTATTGGCTTGTTCTTTATTACTTTTTGATCATTCTGGTTAATTGCAATAATTTATAGAAACCTCCACAAGATCTGGAGCTCTAGAGAACTTTCCATTGACTGAGGTCATCACTGTGTATTAGAGGGATATATTTTAAACAAGGTGAAGAATATGCACTGATCACCCTGAGACGAGTCTCATTATGAACAAGCTCAGGCTTGAATGACGTCTTCTCAGTTCACACTCTTCATCTAAAAACATACTGGAGCCCCAAAATAAATGATAGTGTAAACTTGGCTCATATGAACATATTTCAGAACATACTCTGAAAAGTGTCTGTGCTTCTTTGCCTGGAAATGACATCTTGGCTTTCTTTTCTAGTTAAACATGCCAGAAATGAGGAATAGACAAAAACAATTCTGAAATTATTCTGATATATATACTATAATTATGACATACTTTTATCTGTTGACTCCTCTTTATATAATTTGCCTTGAATTATTTTGTTAAAGTCACAATTTTATCTTTACTGAGCCCTAAATTCCCCTAAATTTTGTGTGTCCTAGCTTGACAGAGAGGTTAGACTCACCTGAACCAAGCCATGTGTCTATGACGAGTGAAACCTCAATAGATCAACCATGGAATTTCAAAGCTAATAATAGAGACAGTTCACCAAGGTATGGTAAAATCAATCTTAAAATGTTTCACTTAATAAATCTTTCATACAGAAATGACTTTCAGGTTTCACAACTCAAACTCTGCCAATCACTTCTTGGGAGACCGTAAAAGGGACCTCAGCTCACGTTTCTTCCCCTTTTCTTTCCTCTCAAAATGCATGTTTTGGTGGGAAAGAGGTTAAGAGAGTTTAGACTCTCACATGAGGCTCAGCAGAACACTGTCAGGGGAAATTATTTTGCTCTAGGCCACTGTTTCTCTCTGTTCAGCAGTCAGCACTCACTGTACACCACCCAGGGTAAAACTTAGCATCCTCCATTCATTCACAAACACTTTATAAACCACGTCCTTGCTGAAACAATGTGTGGAACAGGAAAAAGACTGCATGATGCTGCAATTCCCAGCAACTGGTAAGAAGAAGTTTGGGTTAAATCCAAATTTAAATTTTGTATCATATTTTTTCCTGTTTGCAGACCTCAAGAGGAGAAATCAAAAATAACCAGCAGATATCAACAGGAATCTATGTTCAAGGTAAATGTTTTGGGTGTGTGTATGTATGTGGGAATGTGTGTGTAAAACAAGTATTTGAAAACACTGTGTAAAGCTACATGATGTAATTGTATTTGATCTTTTGTTTAGTTATTTATTAGTTATTTTCATTCTCACCACAGTGAGTTTAATCAGAGAGTAAAGATTACAGGTGTACCCAGCCTGAGAGAGCACAGATACCTTTTCCTTAAATGTAAATGCTTGAGTTTAAAGTTGATGGTTTAACACTATTAAAAAATCTCATATTATATAAATATTAAAAAAATTGATTTGTATAACTTCAGTGAAGTGCTCAGACAATCTGAACTGTGTTAAGGGATCTGAATAATAATAATAATAATAATAATAATAATAATAATAATAATAATATCGCTGTAATTTTAGACATGTATTAAATGGCATACACTAAAGTAGGACACATCTACCTAGCTTTTAAAAATGAGGATAGTCTGTCAGACCCCAAAGACTATTCACAGTATCTTTAGGTCATTGGTTAAAGTTATTCGAATTGCTAAATGGTCTTTGCATAATTTCACTGGCCCTGTTCCTTTATCTAATATACCAGGCAGCCATGTTTCATAGATATAGAACAAAATCTTGATGAAAATGCATTAAGAAGAGTCCTTGAGTTTGCACAGAACCCTGTAAAAAGTGAGGGCAAGAAGCATCCATGAGAAGCAGTTTACTATACAATCTAGTCTGGACTTCACACAATTTTCATAGTCAGTCATCAATTAAAATCTTAGATGCAAAACACCCTACTGCAATGCCTAGTGTGGTGGACCCACCTGTAAAGTAAAGGGCCAAATAATGATATGAAACCAACTAATAAAGGCCCCAGATCAGTCAGCTTTACTGACATGTCAAGAAAGTTTTATCAGTTAGTCCAGATGATGGCATGATAAACTGTACCACCTGGGAGCACATCTTCATATAAAATTGATGTTAATCACAATATAACCATAATCGGAGTGTACATTCCACTCAGCACTAATGCTAAGGAGGCTCTGTGTGAGCTGTACAGAGCTATTAGTGAGCTGCAGAATGCTCACCCCGACGGACTGCCTATCATCACCGGAGATTTCAATCATGCAAATCTCAAAACAGTGCTCCCTAAATTCCATCAGCATGTGGACTTTGCTATGAGAGGGGCGAACATGCTGGATCTTGTTTACACAAACATTCCCGGCGTGTATCGTTCGGAGCCCTGCCCCCACCTCAGCCACGCAGACCACATCTCTGTGATGTTGATTCCAGCACACAGACCACTCGTCAGACGCTCTAAACTGGTTCTGAAACAGGTTAAAACCTGGCCAGCAGGAGCCATCTCTGCTCTTCAGGACTGTTTCGAGTGCACTGACTGGGACATGTTCAGGGAGGCTGCAACCAATGGCGACAGCACAGACTTGGAGGAATACACGTCATCAGTGACCAGCTTCATCGGAAAGTGCATCGATGACGTGACTGTCTCCAAGTCCATCACCACACGATCAAACCAGAAGCCGTGGATGACTGCAAAGGTGTCCAGAGCAGTAGGTAGAGTTAACGCAGAGTTAACCCTTGGAAAGCTGCTGGACCAGACAACATTCCTGGCAGAGTGCTAAGGGAATGTGCAGAACAGCTAGCAGATGTCTTCACAGACATCTTTAACATCTCCCTGAGCAGCACCATCGTCCCAATATGCCTAAAGTCAACCACCATCATCCCTGTGCCGAAGAAGTCTCCAGTGTCCTGTCTCAATGACTCCCGTCCCATTGCACTTACACCCATCATCATGAAGTGCTTCGAGAGGCTCATCATGAGGCACATTAAGAACCTGCTGCCACCTTCACTTGACCCCATGCAGTTTGTGTATCGTCCAAATTGCTCCACAGACAATGCCATCACCACAACCCTCCATCTGGCCCTCATACACCTGGACAATAAAGACACTTACCTACGAATGCTGTTCATTGACTTCAGATCAGCATTCAATACGATCATTCCTCAGCACCTGATCGAGAAGCTGAGTCTGCTGGGCATCAACACCTCCCTCTGCAATTGGATCCTGGATTTCCTGACTGGTAGACATCAGTCAGTCCGGATCGGGAACAGCACCTCCAGCACCACCACACTGAGCACTGGAGCTCCTCAGGGCTGTGTGCTCAGTCCACTGCTGTTCATTCTGCTGACTCATGACTGTGCAGTAATGCACAGCTCCAACCACATCATCAAGTTCGCCTCGCTGATGACATGACCGTGGTGGGTCTCATCAGCAAGAATGACGAATCAGCATATAGAGAGGAGGTGCAGCAACTCACAGCCTGGTGCAGAGCCAACAACCTCTCCCTGAACATAGACAAGACTAAAGAGATGGTTGTTAACTTCAGGAGAGCATGGAGTGACCATTCTCCACTGAACATCGATGGGTACATCGTGGAGATCGTCAAGAGCACCAAATTCCTTGGTGTTCACCTGGCAGAGGACCTCACCTGGTCACTCAACACCAGTTCCATCACCAGAAAAGCCCAGCAGTGTCTCTACTTCCTGCGAAGGCTAAGGAAGGCTCATCTTCGACCTCCCATCATGACCATCCTGTGAAGGCTGAGGAACTCTCATCTTCCACCTCCCATCCTGACCACCGTCTACAGAGGGACCATCGAGAGCATCCTGAGCAGCTGCATCACTGCCTGGTTTGGGAATTGCACCGTCTCGGATAGACACTCACTGTCTACACTGTTCTTTTGCACTGTTCTTTTTGAGTCGATCTACATGTTGTTTGTCTTGTCATCCTGTGCACTTCTGTTGTATGTTTAGTTTTTCTTGCACCTTAAGTATAGTTTAGTTTTATCTCTATGTTTAGCTCTGTTTGTCTGTGTCACTGTACTTTGTCTTTGTTATGTGTAGCACCTTTGGTCTAGGAGGAACGTTGTTTCATTTCACTGTGTACTGCATCAGTTATATATGATTGAAGTGACTATAAAGCTTCTTTGACTTTGACTTTGACTTTGAAAAGAGAAGAACACCCACAAAGTATGAGTTTCATTTAAATGCCTCATCTGAACTCTAATTATAAGTCTCCATATTAAAGTATGTTGGTTGCTGTGGGCAGTGAAATTCTATATCATTCCATATCATGTGGGGCAGTGGTAACTCAAATGGTTAAGGCTCTGGGTTGTTGATCAGAGGATCAGGGTTCAAGCTGCTACCACTGGGCCCCTGAGCAAGGCTCTCAACCCTCACTGCTCCAGGGGTGCTGTATCATGGCTGACAATGCACTTTGACCCCAACTTCCAAAGTTGAGACGTGCAAAGAAAGAATCTCACGGTGTTTTACAGTATATGTGATAAATAAAGGCTTCTATTCTATTCTATTCTATTCTATTCTATTCTATTCTATTCTATATTCTGTAATGTGAGGCTCTCTAGCTGGAACTTCAAAAGGCAAAAGTGCATTTAGCTAGGCACCATTGCCTGTGACCAAGGCTTCAAGTAAGCACTTTAGACTCTCAACTGTCATACAATTCTCTCAAACCTCATAAGACACTTCCAAGCGCAACCTTTCTAATATAACATTCATACCTCATTGTAGTCTTATGGTACTTTTATCTTGAATTTCTGTGAGGTTTTTTTTTTTATTTCTTTCACTACTCAGGAGTTGGAGCATAAAGCCTTCACTCTCCTGAAGAATGAACTGAAAAATATCCAGGCTCTGCTAAATTCAGATCACACATCCTGCTCTGAGAGGGAAGTGGATGATGATGAGGATCAGAGCTCTGCCAGAGAGGGTGTACAGAAGATCCTAATGCACCTACTGAAGAAGTTAAACTGTTCAGATCTTGCCAACACAGTGCAGACCAGTAAGAGCTCATAACATTATTCCATCCCTTTACACTAACCCTAACCCTTGATCTTTTTTGTACATACTGCAAAACATTCATTATATTCTGTTGTTTGTTAGGGCTGGACAATAGGATTCATAAAAAAATTAAATCCAAAATAAGTGAGAAATGTAAAATCATTAATGAAGGAATCTCAAAGCCTGGAAGCTCAGCACTTCTGAATGAGATCTACACAGAGCTCTACATCACAGAGGGTTGGAGTGAAGACATCAATAAAGAACATGAGGTAAGACAGATTGAGACAGTGTCCAGGAGACCAGCAACACATGAGACACCCATCAACTGTAATGACCTCTTTAAGGACAAGTCCATCAGAACTGTGCTGACTAAAGGAGTTGCTGGAATTGGAAAAACAGTCTCTGTGCAGAAGTTCATTCTGGACTGGGCTGAAGGAAAAGCTAATCAGGACATCACCTTCATGTTTCCACTTCCCTTTAGAGAGCTAAATCTGATGAAGGAGAAAAAACTCAGTCTGATGAAACTTCTACATCACTTTTTCCCAGAAATTAGAAATCTAGAATTAATAGACTGTGACTTCTACAAAGTCCTGTTCATCTTTGATGGTCTGGATGAGTGTCGACTTCCTCTAAATTTCCAGAAGAATGAGAGATTGTGTGATATGACAGAGTCAGCCTCAGTGGATGTTCTGCTGACGAACCTCATTAAGGGGAATCTGCTGCCCTCTGCTCTCCTCTGGATAACATCTCGGCCAGGAGCCAATCAGATCCCTCTTGAGTGTGTAGACCAGGTAACAGAGGTACGAGGCTTTACTGATACTCAGAAAAAGAAGTACTTCAGGAAAAGGATCAGTGATCAGAGCCTGGCAAATAAAATTGTCGAACATGTTAAATCTTCAAGAAGCCTCTACATCATGTGCCACATCCCAGTCTTCTGCTGGATCTCAGCCACTGTTCTAGAGAGAATGTTTGGTGAAGCAGATAGTGGAGAGATCCCCAAGACTCTGACTCAAATGTTTACACATTTCCTGATCTTTCAGATCAAACACAAGGACCTAAAGTACCATCAGAAATGTGACCCTGATATGCAGCAGACCAGAGAGACTATCTTGGCGCTGGGAAAACTGGCTTTCCACCAGCTGGAGAAAGGAAACCTGATCTTCTATGAGAAAGACCTGAGAGAGTGTGGCATTGATGTCAGAGAAGTGTCACTGTACTCAGGAGTGTGTACCCAGATCTTCAGAGAGGAGTTTGGTCTTCACTTGGGGAAAGTGTTCAGCTTTGTACATCTGAGTGTTCAAGAGTTTCTGGCTGCTTTATATGTATTTATTACCTTCATATTAGACAACAAAATTGTGATAGGGGAGGAAAGCACTAAGATTATTTATATCTTTAAAAAACCAAACATCTCTGACCTCCTGAAGTGTGCAGTGGACAAGGCCTTACAGAGTGAGAATGGACACTTGGACCTGTTCCTCCGCTTCCTTCTGGGTCTCTCACTGGAGTCCAATCAGACTCTTTTACAAAACTTACTGCCACAGACAGTACGTAGTTCTAATAACAAAAAGGACACGGTCAACTATATCAGGAGGAAAATCAGAGAGAATCCATCTCCAGAGAAATTCATTAATCTTTTCCATTGTCTGAATGAAATGAACGATAATAGACTAGTGAAAGAAATTCAAAATTACCTGAACAGAACCAATAAAAGTGCTCTCAGTGGAACCAGACTCTCTCCTGCTCAGTGGTCAGCTCTGGTGTTTGTATTACTGAGCTCGCAGGAGGAACTGAAGGAGTTTGACTTGATGAAATATCATCCATCAGAAGAATGTCTCCTGAGGTTGCTCCCAGTGGTTAAAACATCAGTTCAAGCTGTGTGAGTATTGCCATAATATATTTTATTGCACTCATTTATATATAGATAGATATAAATGTATATAACGTGTTGATAACGTTTCTTCTTCTGTTTTATGTGTGTTTTGATGTATAATTATATTCTCTCCCAGGATGAGTATGTGTAACCTGACAGAGGAAAGCTGTACAGCTCTGTCCTCAGTTCTCAGCTCAAAGTACACCAGTCTGAGAGAACTGGACCTGAGTATGAATAACCTGCAGGATTCAGGAGTGAAGCTGCTCTCTGATGGACTGAAGAATCCACACTGTAAACTGGAACTACTGTGGTGAGACCATCAGTTTTCATACACAAACACACATGAGCTAAGTTGACCTATATTTATAGTGTAAAGGCACTATGTCTCTGCAGTGTTTGTCAATGGAGATAATTTTATGTACATGTTAGTAATGGTGTGTGTCACATATGTGTAACTCTCTCTAAGTCGAGTTACACTCTATAACATAGTGTATTGAAGTTGCAGAACAAATCTCTATGGGTATGTCAGGCTGAATTGTAGATAGGTCAAAAGGCCACAAGGATTTCTTGATTTCCTTTTAATTTAAACAATGTAGTCATTCTGGATGTCAAGTATGAACATTTTTTTTGAGTGATTCAGAGATCATTCCTTGATTTGACAGAACAGTTCCTTAAGTTGTAACCTGTCATGACTGTAAGTTTGCCAATAAATGAATGTGATGTAAAATTAAGAATAATGGAATAAAATATCTGTGTAATGTTGTTTTTACTACTTCTTTCTCTCCCAGGTTGTGTAAATGCAATCTCACAGAGGAAAGCTGTGCAGTGCTGTCCTCAGTTCTCAGTTCTAACTCCTCCAGTCTAAAAGAATTGAACTTAAGTGGGAATAAACTGTATGATTCAGGAGTAAAGAAGCTCTCTAAGGGACTAAAGGATCCAAACTGTAAACTGGAGATACTCTGGTGAGAGTCTCATATAGAATCAAATAATGTGTATGTGTATGATTTTCGAAATGAAAGCGCTTAAACATAACATGTATACTCAGGCACATTTAACATGAACTGATACCCAGGGTGAGTCTGTTCAGTGATCGACAGAGGAGAGTGGGTCCAAGTACAGAAACCTTTGGTTTGGAAACTAATATCCATTTACGATAATCTTCCTGAATCTTTTTGATTTACTACATTACTTGGTTTTGGTCCGTCTATGAGTCCAATCAATCAAGTTTACAGGCGATGTTGTGGCAAGCCTTGGCTTGGCAAGTTACCCTTAGTCCTCCACATACCTGATGCCAAGGCCAAACACAAAGAAGCTGTCTGCACCCTGGACAGCAAATGTACATATATGGACCTGAGCTCAGAAATGGCTTGGTCCTGCATGATGGCCTTCTTGCAACAAATCTTGGAATTGTGCACAGCTACAATGTTTATATTTTGTTGATAAATTCATGGAAGAGGATTGAGAACAACTCTAACTATAAGCTCAACACTAACTGTCAAGTTAGAATAAAGCACCATGGGATTGTGTCGATGTGATAAACATCCTTGCAAGACAGCAGGACCCACAGACTTGATCCTCTCACTTTCAGGGCCCAGGATTGGTTGTTTTTGGATGTTTCTTAAAGGCTTTATAAGGCCAACTAAATAAGTGATAAGGTAGATTCAGCAAGAGCAGGACATGTGAGGTAGTTTCAGATAGTTTGATGTAATGCCAATGTTCTGATTTATCATTACATGTCTCTCAGGTTGCGTGCATGTGAACTTCAAGAGGAAAGCTGTGCAGCTCTTTCCACAGTTCTCAGTTTGAACTCCTCCAGTCTGAGAGAACTATATCTGAGGAGCAATAAACTGGAAGATTCAGGAGTGAAGCTGCTCTCTTTGGGACTGCAGAATCCACACTGTACTCTGGAGAAACTGGGGTGAGTTCTCTCTCTCTCTCTCTCTCTCACACACACACACACACACACACACACTTATCCATATACTCACCAGAAGTGAGTATGTGCTGAAATTGTAACACTGTTGTATCTCTGTCTCTAGGTTGGTAGGGTGCAGTATCACAGATGAAGGAATTGTAGCTCTGGTTTCAGCTCTGAGATCAAATGCCTCATCACAGCTGAAAGAGCTGGATCTGTACGGAAATAAACCTGGAAACTCTGGAGTGACTAAGCTGAAAGATTTACTGCAGGACCGAAACTCAAAATTGGAGACTTTAGAGTGAGTTACTGATTTTCTGTCACTTTATAGATATTCATAAAACAGAAATATTCTAGTTTACTGCAGGTGCAAATCAGCTTTCTATCTATTCAATCAAATGCCACCAAAGACCAACACTGAGCAGGTATTCTTTGGGTTTGTATTTTGGATCATTTTCAGCCTAGCAGTGTCCCTGACATAGTAGTAGGGGTTACACAATATGGATAAAATTATATGACCACCTGATAATGATAGCCACATGTGCTTGTTGGACATCCTATTACAAAGGTCCCCTTTTTACTGTTATCATGAGCTCCACTCTTCTGGAAGGCTTTCCATTAGATGTTGAATTGTGAGCATTAGTGAGATCAGACACTGATGTTGGGTGAGGAGGTCAGTGTTTCAGTTCATTTCAAAGGTGTTTAGTGAGGGTAAGGTCAGGCCTCTGTGCAGAACACTCGAGTTCTTCCACTCTGACCTTAACACGTCTTCTGACAAGATTTCTAAACAACAACAACAACTGATATGTCCCAGATATTGATATGTTAGAAGATGCACAAAATGTCAGTTAAAGTGGCTGCAACACACCGTACCAATGCCTCTGAATATGCTGTTCAGTTTACTATCATTTATTCTACTGGCTATCATTTAGTCTATTATTAATTTATTATATTAATTTATTCTACTGGCTATAATATAAAATAGAATGTAAAAGCTGGCTGTGATTAAGGAATTCTTCTTTTTTACAGCATCAATACATAACTATTCTGATGTGGAATGAAGTTCATGCACAGGATTATGACTGTTTTACAGTGCAAAGACATTATGTGAATTCACAAAATTTGTGAACTAATCTGGCTTCAAAGCAGGACATTCCACAGAGACTTCCCTTTTGGCTGTCACTGAGACACTACATGCTGTTAGATCAGCCAAACTGTCATTACTCCTCAACCTTCCAGTGTTTGAGACAGTTACCCACCCGACTCTCTGGTCCACCCTCACGATTCTTGGAATTCGTAGCACAGCATGGCAATGGATTGCTTCTTACCTGGAAAGTCAGTCACATCAGGTGACAAGGATGAAATGGAGAACTCTGCACTGGTGTCTACTTCTGTTCTCCCTCTGCTCAATGGCAATGACTGATGTTTGATCTAGATACAGATTACACTCAACTCATTCTCTCCTTCCCTCCCTCAGACACATAATTCTGTCCAGATCTCAGCATGTCTGGCAGACATCTCATCACTGATAAACAACACAAAGCAGCCACCACAAAGTTCTCCCACACCACCCCTTTGCTACAATCCCTCTACTAGCATCCTGTACCCGATGCAACCAATTTAATACGCTGATGTTTTTGGCTTCATAGCTGCTCCTACAAGGCCAAAAGACTGACCAGAACCCAGTTATCTCAAAACACTTATTACACTCTGCCCTGTACCATGATCATGATGAGACAGCCAGTGGTATTCAAATAACCTCTAAAGTTCTACCTCTTCCTGTAGTACATAAACAGGCACTTTGAAACTTTAAAAGAGGTGTCTGTATCCTTTTCTTGCTTTATTACCTTCTAACAGAGATGATAGACTGATTGTGTGTATTTGTAGACTGTGACACTTAAGAGCACTTTTGTAAGTCACACGCAATTTCACCATTTATAATTATACTTTCAGAGATTATGCTTGTGTAAACCTACATATACTGGAAACTTGTGATCCAATGTGTCCAACATGGTTAAACAAAAAAAGCAGTTCAACATAATAGTACTGTAATATTTATTGATAACTTGTACAATATTATCTTCTGGCTTTAACACAATTTTGAAAAAATCTTTTTAAAAACTTTTTTTTTCTAAACAAGGTGACATTTTTATTAACATGTAATAATAAAAAACTTAGGTTTTTTAGCTCACCTATTGCAGTTACCGTTAGGTAAATAGTGTAAACAAAAATGATGTTAAGCTTAGGGTGTAAAATAACCAATATAATATAATCAATATATAATATATAATAATCAATATCTTTCCATGTAACTGTTCTTGTTGTAATTTAACCCCTTAACCTCCTGGGATGTTATTGGGAATTATTGAAAATTATTTAATATTTAAATAAAAATGTATATTGATATAAATAAATATAATTGTGTTAAAGCTGCATATATTTGTGGTATGTGATTTTTTTATACGTGTTGGTGTAATGCCATTGTCTGTATATAAATCACTCATCAATGGTGAGTATAATATCGTCCAAGTGAATCGGCCGCTTCAGGTGACAATGATTTCTATATGCACAGCCCGTACATACTGTGGCATCTCAGGCTGTGAGGGGCAGAACACAGACACAGTCACTCAGTTAGCTGGACGGTGGTGTCCTTGATGCCGTGTGCTCTCTGGCTATCTACAACAGACGTGATGCTGAGCTGGCACTGTCTGTTCAGCATCACTGCAGTAGTAGCAATAGAGGGTCGAGAAATAGAGAGTTTTTGAGAGGCGGCAGTCACAATACATGTTGTTGCCATACATGTAAAGATCACTTCCCATCATTTGTTTTTAGCACTACCTCCTCTTGAGCAGTGTGTGACAATTGTCCATGGAACAAAGACATCAAGCCCAATACTGGTGAATGGTGGCTCCTTTGCAAGTCTGTCAGCAGGCAAATCTGCCATCTTTTGGCACTCGATTTGGCCTCTGAGCTGGTGGCAGATCATACACTTGAGTGTAGTTATACCAACCTCTATGGTCTGCTGTATTATATCTTTGGAAGGACATGGCAACATGTATAAGCTTGGAAACTCAACAATTTAGAACCTTCCAGCTTGAAAAGTGCTGAAAACAATGACATCGTTGTTTCTGGTCTGAGCTGTTGGTTTGTTGGTCATGACATTAGGTCTAAACTCCTGTATTAACAAACACAAAAGACTGGTGCATGTAATTCTTCACTGTCAAAAATGCTAGGAAATGACTGGCCTGAGAACCAGTTCATGTTGATGGTAGAGTGGCTGGAGTGGGTCTGTCAGAAGAGATGCTGAACCATTGATCAGAATGTGTAGATTGTCTAAAGTGTGTTGAGTCCAGCAGAGTCTTACTCCCTCCAGCTTAAGCAGACCTTGTCACGCAGTAAACAGCTACAGCAGGTGAAGAGCTGTTACCAAAAACATGCACCTTCATTCAGGAACCTAAATAATCTCTGTATACTTCTCAGACTATAAAGCAGTAAAACATTTGCTGCATGTCTGAAGTAAATGCTGTGGGTTCTCACTTAAAGTAGAATGTGATTCATGTTTGGCCCTTTCAGCAACACACTATTAAGAGAGATACCTTCAAATGCTGCATTTAAATCAAAGACCACATAAAGGTCAAGAGTTCTCAATATGTGCCACAGGACAGTGTATGAACCCAAATGCAGAGACAACTCAGAGTGGCAGTTCAAAACTTTATTAGAAAATCCAAAACAAAATGTGAAGAGACAAAACAGAAATTATAAAATTGTCTAACAAAAAGCAAGTTTCCAAAAAACAGTAAAAAGGAACAAAAATAAGTCAAAAAACCAGAAAGCAGGGAAAAGGAGCTAAAAATCTTCTCTTGAAAAAGTAAAGCAAAACTTACACAGGTAACAAAAGGCAGTCTGGAAAGGAAAGCAAAGCATGAGGAGGCCACACAACTTCAAAAACAGCAAAGAAACTGAGATCCTGGGGAGTTTAAACACAGTTGTGCCCAAAGTTTGCACATGAAGTCTACACTTGAATGCCTGTCAGTACTGTTCAAACTCTGATAAAGTGGTGGAAAATAAGAGTTCCTGTCACCCACTACTGCCAGAAGAATTGTTTGGGATGCAAAGAAAACCCCACAAACAAATTTGAGAGAAATACAGGCTGCTATGTAAAAATGTGGTGGTGCTGTGTCAAGGAGCACAATAAGGAGGTACTTGAACACAATTTGCATTCTACAGCATTAAAGCCACACATGGGATGTTTCAATATGACAATGATTCAAAGCACAAGGCCAAGTTGACCCTTGAATGGCTACAGCAAAAAAGGTGAAGGTTCTGGAGTGGCCACCACATTCTCCTGACCTCAATATCATTGAACCACTTTGGGTAGATCTCAAACATGCAGTTTGTGCAAGACAACCAAAACATTTACAGGAACTGGAGGCATTTTGCCAAGAAGAATGGGCAGCTATACCACCTGAGAGAATTAAGGACCTCAAACACAATTATTACAAAAGACTGCATGCCATCATTGATGCTAAAGGGGGCAATACACAATATTAAGTGATATTAATAACTAAAGGTATGCAAACTCTTGAACAAAAAAATGGTACAGATCTTGCAAATTCTCCCAAGGTATGCACAACCTTTGAGCACAACTGTATACTGTACACAGTATAATTGGGACTCAATTAAGGAAGACACAACAAAGAGGAAAAATGGGGACATCTGGTGGATAAAGACAAAATAACAGGAAGAAAATAGACTCTTACACAAAGTTATCTTTCACTGTGATGTTTGGACAGGGGTTGAGAATGGAGGCACAACCATTGCTGATTATATTTGTTCTGTAGACATTAATCTTGTCTGGTTTATGGACTGCCCCAGGTAGGCTTCACCAACAATGACCCCTCCCAGGTCAAGCACTTGGGCAAGTTGCATGGCCTATCTATCTGTACATGTACTTTGTGTACTTGCATGATGTTGCATCCTAAAAGCAAAAGGATTGATACATTTGGGTCAACATCAGATTTGTTCAGCGATTGATAGCTGAAGAGAGTGATGGTATGCTATCTTGAGACATGGGACTTATAATCAGGGATCATATCACACTCTATCAAGGTAGGAAGTGTTAGCTGCGGTTTTCCCTTAGACACTCTATCATGAAGTTCATTGCTTTTCAGCAAACCAGACATCAACTTGAAGCTTTCAGAAGTGAAGTGAGTGAGTTTTTCCCCAAGAAATTCCATAGAGTGACTAACCCAGCAGATCAGAAGTGGATAGCACAGTGTGTTTATTTCAGTACAGGACAGCTGAAGCAGCAGTTTTCACAGAACTGGTTTCATCCACCAAGTCTTTGCAAGCCTACAACTTCACCTCCTGATGTAGGTAGTAATTTTAGACAGCAAATGTTTCTGCACCAGTAGGGATGTGAGCCATTCCTCTAAAATGTAATGTAAATGCTGGTCGATGTCTGTCCCAGGGGCCATGAGAGAGCACAAGCAAGGAATAGAACATCAATTAGCCTGAAGGACCAGGACCAACCTGCCACAGCACAAATTTCCTGGAGGGTAACATCCATTACAAAGGCAGTGGATGAGGCGATACCCCTAGTAGAGTGAGCTCTAACACCTACAGGCGAAGCAGTATCACAGACCTCATAGGCCTGGGTAATGGCCTCTACTACCCAGTGCACCAGATTTGGAAACCAGATTGCCCTTGTTCCGGCTCCCAAAGCAGATGAACAGGGAGGAGGGCTTACACCACAAGCTCAAGTGGTGGACATAAGCGGGGGTTAACCGTCTGCCACACTAGCCCTTATTTCCGCTCTGAGCAAGCTAGGGGGTCAGGTGTGGCTGGAAGACAGCCCAGGCTGCTTAGTGCAGTGAGGGAGAAATTCCCTGAACACTGCTGACTGGTGCCTCACCTCTTGGTGCCAGTCAAAGACTGTGCTCACTGCTTCCCTGAACAGGCCCTGAGGGAGAATCAGGGAATCTAGGAGAAAGGACTTATCTCTGTCCTTAATCCCTGTTAAGTTAAGCCACAGTTTGGTAAGCCTGCAAGACTGCAATGGTGTGCAGGGACATACCAGCTTAGCCTGCTGCCATGTAGGCCTTCCCCACAAAGGCTGAAGTGACTCTACACAGCTTAGAAGGGAGCGTAGCCTTCATCCATGCCAGCAATGTAGGGGAGGGAAAGCTCACAAGCATCTCTTCAACCCTGGGCATGGCTGTATATCCATGATTTTCAAGCCCAACAATGGCTGAATAGTTAGTGGAGGCTGGGGAAAAATGCATGCTGAATAAGGATTCCTTCAGGACCTCAATAGCTCAGCATGGAGGTCAGGGAAAAACGGCAGCTGCCTGCATGGGAGAGGCATGGCCTGAAGTCAGGAAGCGGTAGTCAAGCTTAGATCAAATGGCACTAACTTCCTCTTCAGGCCAGTTTAAATTTAATTTAGGGACAGCTTATGTTAAAACATCGAGGAGCACCTTGAACACCACTGACTGTGGTGGCAGATCAAGAGAGGAACACCTCTCCTTGCCTAACCCAAGCACCTCAAAGTCAGACGCAGACAACAATATATCCTCTTCCGGGTTGGGGGAACCCTCACAGTGTGAGCTCCTGAAACCGTAGCGGGGATATCAGAGTCAGGGGAGAGGACAAGAAAAAGGGAAGGACCCATCTCTTGTTCTGCTTCCGCCACATGGCCTCGTTGGACACTGGACCCGAGGCACAGACGCTTTGCCAGAATATACAGCCAAGCGGGATCAGAACTTATGGAGAAGAAGCCTCTTGCAATGAATAATGCAAAGGGTATGCATGTGTGTGTTGATACAATAAAAGTACAAAAAATAAATAAAGTGCATTTTGAGTTGTTCAAGCCTGCCTCCAGCTTGCTGCTTTTACAATAGCTTGAGCTTTGAGAAGAGGTGAACATAAATAACAGTGAGTATCTAATTCAATAATAATTATCTGCAATATTCTACATTTATCTACAATCTTCTTCTTCTTCTTTTTCTTTTGGCTTTTCCTTTCATGGGTCGTCACAGCCATCTCTCTCCACCTATCCCTATCTTCTGCATCCTCAACACTTGCACCCACTATCCTCATTTATTCCATCCATATACCTCCTCTTTGGCCTTCTTCTTTTCCTCCTGCCTGGCAGCTCCATGTCCAACATTCTCCTACCAATATATTCACTCTCCCTCCTCTGAACATGTCCAAACCATCTTAATCTGGCCTCCCTAACTTTGTCCCCCAAATATCCAACATGAGCTGTCCCTCTGATGTATTTGTTCCTAATCCTGTCCAACCTTGTCACTCCCAAAAAGAACTTCAACATCTTCAGCTCTGCTACCTCCAGCTCTGACTCCTGTCTCTTCCCCAGTGACACTGTCTCTAAATCATACAGCATGGCCGGTCTCAACACTGTCTTGTACACCTTCCTCTTGATTCTCGCTGATATTTTTCTATCTCACAGAACTCCCAACACCTTTCTCCACCCATTCCAACCTGCCTGCACTTGCTTCTTAACCTCTTTCCCACACTCTCCATTACTCTGAACTGCAGACACCAAGTACTTAACTCCTGTACCTTCTTCACCTCTTCACCCTGTAATCTTACTGTTCCAATTCCCTCCCTTTCTTTGTCACACATGTACTAAGTCTTACTACAGCTGACTTTCATTTCTCTTCTCCCCAGCGCAAACCTCCAGGTTTTCCTCCACCAGCTCCCTGCTCTTACTACAGATAACAATGTCATCTGCAAACATCATTGTCCAAGGAGACTCCTGTCTGACCACCTCTGACAACTGGTCCATCACCATAGCAAACAGGAAGGGGCTCAGAGCCGATCCCTGATACAGTCCAACCTCCACTTTCAACTTCACTTCTGAACTGACCTGCAGCACACTTCAATACTGTCCTGCTCCTCTCATACATGTCCTGCACCACTCTGACATACTTCTCTGCTATTCCTGACTTCCTCATACAGTACCTCAGCTCTTCTCTTGGCACCCTGTCATACGCTTTCTCCAAGTGTACAAACACACAGTGCAACTCTCTCTGACCATCCCCATACTTCTCCATCAAAATTCTCAGAGCAAAAATTGCATCTGTTGTGCTCTTTCTGGGCATGAAGCCATACTGCTGCTCACAAATTTCCACTGCCTTTCTTAACCTAGCTTCCACTACTCTTTCCCATAACTTTATCCCCCTATAGTTGCTACAACTCTGCATGTCACCCTTATTTTTAAAGATTGGCACTAATACACTTCTTCTACCACTCCATTCCTCAGGCATCTTCTCACTCTCTAAAACCTTGTTAAATAAACTAGTTAAAAATTCCACTGCTGCCTCTCCTAGATACTTCCAGACCTCCACCAGGATGTCGTCAAGACCAACTGCCTTTCCATTTTTCATCCTCTTCAAAGCCTTCCTTACTTCATCCTTTCTAATCTTATCTATTTTCTATTCCAGATAGTTCGCCCCTTCTACTATTTTTTTCCTCTCATTTTCCTCATACTCATTTCACCTCCTCTGTACACTCTCCTCACTTGTGAGCACCTTTTCATCTCTATCCTTAATAACTCTAACTTGCTGCACATCCTTCCCATCTCGAGCCCTCTGCCTAGCTAACCTGTAGAAGTCCTTTTCTCTTTCTTGTGGCTACAATGGAATTTCTTTCTTTACTAATTAGTAGATAGATAGATAGATAGATAGATAGATAGATAGATAGATAGATAGATAGATAGATAGATAGATAGATAGATAGATAGATAGATAGATAGATACTTTATTCATCCCAAAGGGAAATTCACAGCTTCCAGCAGTATCCACAAACACAGGTAATAGATAAAATAGGAAGGAATATAACAAAAATACTAAAATACCCAAATTAGGATACAAAAATATAACAAAAAATATATCAAATAACAAAATATTACACAATTTAACAAAATATAGCAGAAAAATACTAAATACAGAGATTTAAGGAATAAATATGGAGAATTAGATGAAAAACAAGATAAGTAATGTGCAACACAAGTGTTTAAGGTTACAGACCTAGCTGATGTGCAAAAACTGTTTATGTGCAAAAACTGCATGTTTATGAGTCCTGTGCAAATAGCAGTTTATTGAGAGTTCTGTATAAACCGGAGTGTATTATGTGTAGTGTGTAGTACAGCCAGGTCTGTCCTTTCCTGCACAGATCGTCTGTGTTGGCAGTCCAGTCCATTTTTTCATCCAGCTGTACTCCAAGGTATTTGTAGGTCTTGACAAACTCCATACAGTCGCCATTGATAGTCACAGGCTCAGGTTGAGGCCTGGGCCTCCTAAAGTCTACCACCATCTCCCTGGTCTTTGTAGTGTTAAGGTGCAGCTGGTTAACGTCACACCATGCAACGAAGTCCTGTATCAGTTCTCTGTACTCTTCCTCCTGTCCATTCCTGATACAGCCAACGATAGCAGTATCGTCCGCAAACTTTTGCATGTGGCAGAACTCTGAATTATACTGAAAGTCCGAGGTGTAGATGGTGAACAGGACCAGAGTAAGAACAGTCCCTTGTGGTGCCCACGTACTGCTGACCACAGTGTCAGACCAGTAATCCCCCAGTCTCACATACTGAGGTCTGCCGGTCAGGTAGTCTGTGATCCATGCGATCAGATGTGAGCTCACTCCCATCTCTGTTAGTCTGTCTCTGAGAATCAGCAGTTGGATGGTGTTGAATGCACTGGAGAAGTCCAAAAATGTTATTCTCACAGCCCCGCTGCCACTGTCCAGGTGAGAGAGGGATCTGTGTAGCATGTAGGTAATGGCATCCTCCACTCCCACCTTCTCTTGGTATGCAAACTGCAGAGGGTCAAGGGCATGGTGGACCTGTGGCCTAATGTGGTGTAGCATCACCCACTCCATGGTCTTCATTATGTGAGACGTCATTGCGACTGGCCTGAAGTCATTCAGCTCTCCAGGGTGTGATTTGTTTGGGACTGGGATGATGCAGGATGTTTTCCACCACCGAGGTACCCTCTCCTGCTCCAGGCTCAGGTTAAAGATGCGCTGTAAAGGGTCTCTCAGCTCCATTGTGCAGGCCTTCAGTAGTCATAGAGATACTCCATCTGGGCCTGCAGCTTTGCTGGGACGGAGCCTCCTCAGCTCTCCGCACACCTGGGCTGCTGTGATCATGGGTGGAGGGATATTCTCCTCCTCTGTGCCACAGTTGTTCTCAGAGGGTAGATTGAAAGCAGAAATGGGTGTGGGGGGTGCAGTGTACTGAGGTGTGAATGAGTTGGGGTCATCAAACCTGTTGAAGAAATTGTTCAGCTGGTTCGCTATTCCCACACTTTCTTCAATGGTGTTACCCTGCTTCGAGCTGCATCCAGTTATTGTCTTCATCCCACTCCACACTTCCTTCATGCTGTTGTTTTGCAACCTCTGCTCCAGCTTCCTCCTGTACTGCTCCTTCGCCTCCCTTTTAGTCCTTCTGCACACGCTTAAGCTCCTGCTGATCACCATTCTTAAAGGCCCTCTTCTTCTGGTTCAGAAGTCCCTTGATGTCACTTGTGATCCAGGGCTTGTTGTTTGCATAGCAGCATACAGTTCTTACTGGAACAACAACGTCCATACAGAAGTTAATGTAATCAGTAGCGCAGTCAACAACATCCTCAATGCTTTCACTGTGTGACCCCTGCAGTACATCCCAGTCTGTGTCCCCGAAGCAGTCTCTCAGGATCTGCTCAGCCTCAGGAGACCACTTTCTGAATGAGCGTGTGGTTGTTGGTAGTCTCCTCACTCTTGGGTTGGCTGAAGCAGAATACGGTTGTGGACTGCTTTCCCCAGTGCAGGCAGCGGGGTGGCTCTGTATGCATCCTTTACATTGGCATACAGTAAATCAATGGTCTTATTTCCCTTGGTGTTACAGTCCACATACTGGGAGAAAGCAGGTAGTGTTGTGTCCAGGGTAACATGATTAAAGTCCCCAGAGATTAACACCATCACCTCGGGTGTTGCGTTTGTATCCTAGCAACAGCAGTGTGGATGACGTCACACGCTACTTCCGCATCGGTGCGTGGGGGGATGTAAACAATGAGAACAATGGCATGTCCAAACTCTCTGGGCAAGTAATAGGGATGCAAACTTACAGCCAGAAGTTCAATGTCCCTACAGCAGTTGGAGATTTTTATGCTCACATGCCCAGGATTACACCACCTCGTGTTCACATAAATGATGAGTCCTCCTCCTTTCTGCTTCCCGCAGGCTTTAGTGTCTCTGTCCGCCCTGACCGTGCTGAAGCCGGGTAGCTCCATGGTAGCATCCGGAATGCTAGACGTTAGCCATGTTTCACAATAAACTGCATGCTCTGTAGGTTTTGTCATTTTTCTCCAGCGCAGCCAACTCGTTGATCTTGTTCGGTAGCGAGTTCATGTTTCCCATGATTACAGAAGGTACTGAAGGCTTATATCGCCACTTCTTCGCTAGCTGCTTAGCCTTTAGTTTAGCTTTGGCTCTGCAGCCATGATACAGCCTCCTCACCTCGTCAGGTAAACGGGGAACCACACCAGCAGGGGACTTTTTCAGAGCAAGAAGTTGGTGTCTCGAATGAACAAGTTTTGGTTTGTGAAAATCCATATCCATAGGATAGATAATCAGATGCACACACAAAAGAAAAAGAAAAGAAAAAACACGGAAGAAAATAGTAAATAAATAATAATAGTAAATTGTAAGGCACGCACGGAGCTGCTGGAAAAGCTGCCACTCGCTGCGGCGCCGGAAGTAGTAGCCGACTACGCCACCTGGGTTGTTTTTACTGAGACCCAGGGCTCAGTTTGTCTTATCTAGTTACCAATTTAAACTCAGTACCAGTCACATTCTCCACCAAGGGTGAGGCACCAATAGACACTCAAGTGGTAGAAATCACGAACATTTATTTATAAAAAGCATACTTTAAAAATAGCAAACACAGGAAGAATGATGCAGTACATAAGCAGTCTGTGTATGATGTCTTGCTGGCCAGCAGCAATCGTCCTGGTTCAGTCACACTGTGACAGGCGCTCCAATCACCTTAACACTAGGAAGAATAAAACAAAACACTGCCAGTATCTCTAGCCCACTTCACATGTGAAAAGCTATTACTATTCCCTTGTGCATATAATCAATCCACCCCAAGCCAGTGTCACAGCACACAAACATTAAAAAAAAAGGAAATACAGTGTCTACAGGCTAGGATGTTGGTACTGAACTTCTGTCACAGTCTCTACTTATAAACTTAAGCAATGTTAAACAAATGCAGGACTTCATCCATCAACTACGTGAAATTGGATACTAGAAATTGTAGGGGAGAGCGGGGACAGTTGAAACACTTTTTGTATTTTCTTCAGTTTCCCAGTGACCGTTTTAGTAGAAAGCCAAAAATTTTAATATATTACACTTAAATCTGTCAGCTACTCATCCACATTGTTGTAACATCCATACATGTAATAATATATGAACAATGTAAACTTTAACAGACAAAGTGAAATGTTGCAACTGACCCCCTAACAGGGGACGGTTGCAACAGTCCACAGGGGCAGTTGCAACATTCATTAAAATGTAATTAAAAAATACATTATGTAACATCATACTGCAATTTCTTTATTTTATTTGTGAACAGGCAGAGTTAAATTGGTTAAACTGATAAAGACAAAGAGTAATAAAATTAACAGAGGTCGTAGGGTGAGGTCATAGGTTCTCAGGTGAGAAATCGATACGGGAAGGTGTCTCTTGTGCAGTTCCAGCAGGTGCGGGCAGCACAGGTGGCAGTGGTTAAGCAACAGCAGCTGGAGGCAGGATCTGCAGGAGGAGTAGGCAGGGCAGATGGAACTGGTGGAGCTGCAGTGGATGGAGGAGGATGGTCTGTCACCAAAGATGGCGCAAAGTCAACATCTTGGAAGACCTCCTGATTAAATGGCCAAATGCCAGTGCACCTAAAACCTGACTGCACATTTGCTGGTGTTGCTGCCAAAGGGAGGGCCAACCTAACAATCCCAGGAATGTCATAAATTGACATTGTCAGCCCTGGGTGGCTCTTCATCCATGAGGCACAGAAAGAGTTCACAGCTCATTTTAGAGGACCATAAGCAGTACGATCCAGTGGCTGTAGTTTGTGACAGCAGTGAGGTGGAAAGGAAAGCAAGATAATTCCATTGTCTCTACAGAAATTTATTCCTGTCAGAGACAAAAGGGATGAGTGGTTGTCCAGTATAAGCAGGACTTTAGCATCCACTGAGGACTGTGGTGTTGGAAATGCTTCAGAAACACGATAAAGTCTTCTACCAGCATCCAGCCAGATGCATTGGCTGTTCCAATGCATCCAGGTGGGCCATCACGGATAAAATGTTCTTTGAAATGGACATAAGGGAATACAAAGTGAGGTGGGATCATATTCCCTAGTGCACTGACTGCACAAGCAAGGGTCACAAGTGTCCCTCTTTCTGCTGATGTGGATGACCCAAACTGTCTACCGCCATGCCTGGCAACAATATTTTCTGGGTTTTGGACAGTTGTAACCCCTGTTTCATCCATGTTCCACACATCTTTTGCATGAAATTTGTTGCAACAGCAAGGTGGGATGGTTGCAACACCATGTTGCAACTGTCCCTACTCTGACAGCCATGATAAAACTTGCTATGCTAGCTAGACACAACAGCTTTGACACTTGCTAGCTATGCCTATTAGAAGCTAAGAAAACACTGATTTAAAGTATATGAATGAATAATGCTTCACAAAAACAGTTTAAACAGTATGAGAAAAATTCTGAGCATTAAAAAAATACTTTTTTACCTTGAATTTTGCTTTTTCTAGAAGGAATGGTCACACATGGCTGATTTCTTGCAGATGGGGGGAGGGGCTCACTGAGTATGTGCAGTATGAGTATTGTCACTCTAGCTCATTCCTGATTGGAGAAATAAACCTTGTTGCAACTGCCCCATGTTGCAACCGTCCCCGCTCTCCCCTACTCACAATGTGACTGGGCAGCCCTGTGCAAATCCCGCGTTGTACATGTGACAATCTGCAGCCACCATCATGCTCGCTGCCCTCGACTCACTCGCACTTCCAGTCACTCGTCTGCTCAGCTCCGCTGTTCTTATCCATTATCGCCAACACCGCGGCACTCACACTCAGCTATCTGGAACTCTCACATGGATATACTTTCACACATACGCTCCTCGAGCTGTCCGCGTCCCCTTCACCAAGGGAGTTCCATTACTCACGCCAACACTGGCGCCTGTGCACTCCAGCGCAACCAGAAGATCCACTTCCGCTGGCACCCACGTGCCTGAACGTCAAACTAACGAGCACCTGGTTCCGGGTTACTCGTCTACTCAGCTTCGGCATTTTGGCTGTCGTCGTCCCCACCGTGGCACTCTTACTCAGCCGCCTGTAACTCTCACATGGATATCCTCTCCTCCATATGCTCCTCAAGCCGTCCGCGTTCCCTTCACCAAGGGAGTTACATTACTCACGCCAACACCGGAAGATCCACTTCCACTGGCGCCCGCATGCCCGAACTAACGAGCACCGAACGGCGCCTGCGCGCTCCAGCTCTTCATTGTGTGCTTATTAAAAGGGCAGCAGTCTCCACCAGCCAATCGCACCGGACTGTCAATTACAGTTTGTAACAGCCATTAGAGCCACAGCAGAACCCATACACAATGCATATATAGAACAGAAGAAAAATACAATCATAAAAAGAAATAAACCTTACACATTATTTCATCCATTCTCCTCACTTGTGAGCACCTTTTCATCTCTATCCTTAATAACTTTAACTTGCTGCACATCTTTCCCATCTTGATCCCTCTGCCTAGCTATCCTGTACAAGTCCTTTTCTCCTTCTCTAGTGTCTAACCTAGTTTGTAACCCTGCTTGGCCTTAGACACCTCCCTCTTCACTCTGCGCTGTAACTTCTTGTATTCTTGTCTATTCTCTTCAGTCCTGTCCATGTCCCATTTCTTCTTGGCTAACCTCTTCCTCTCAATTTCCTCATTCCACCACCAAGTTATCTTCTTTCCTCCTTCCAGATGACACACCCAGCACCTTTCTTCCTGTCTCCCTGATCACTTCTGCTGTAGTTTCCCTGGCAGAACTACCTGACCACCCAGAGCCTGCCTCAACTTTTGTCTAAATTCCTCACAACATTCTTCCTTTTTCAGCTTCCACCACTTGGTTTTCTTCTCTTTTCATCTCTATCTTTGACCTCTTCTTCTTACAGACCATCAAAGTCATCCTACACACCACCATCCTATGCTGTCTGGCTACACTCTCTCCCACAACCACTTTACAGTCACTAATCTCTTTCAGATTGCCTCTTCTACATAGGATGTAGTCAACCTGTGTGCTCCTACCTCCACTCTTGTAAGTCACTCTATGCTCCTTCCTCTTCTGAAAATAAGTGTTAACCACAGCCATGTCCAGCCTCTTAGCAAAGTCCACTACCATCTGTCCTTCAAGGTTCCTTTCCTTTACTCCAAACTTGCCCATCACCTCCTCATCACCTATGTTCCCCTAACCAACATGTCCACTAAAATCTGCTCCTATCACTACTCTCTCACTAATGGGAATACTCTCTATCACCTTATCTAATTCACTCCAGAATCTCTCTTTCTCCTCTAACTCACAACTTACCTGTGGGGCATAACCACTAACAACAATCTACAACAAGTGGTGCTGGACCAAGGCCAGGAAGATTGTGAAGGACCTCAGCCACCACAACAATGGACTGTTCTCTCTGTTGAGGTCAGGAAAGCACTTGTGCTTCCTGAAGACCAACACAGAGAGACTGAGGAGAAGCTTCTTCCCGCAGGCTATACAGACTCTCAACCAGAACTGAACATAGGACTCTGATTGGACTTGTTATGTTTCCTTCACATGTGTTGGAACACACCAAACCAAACACTCAGAACATTTGCACATTGCACAGGACCGAAGTACAAAAACATATATGTTGCACATTTCTGGTTCTGTTTACATATAAAGAGGACTACTGTGCACAACTGCACTTTAAAGATGGACAATAACACTGCTGCTCATCATTTCATTTCACTCCATGACCACCCCGTACTGCTGCTGTTTGCACAATTAATACAGTTTATTTATACAGATCTACTTTAGTACATTTTTATATATATTTCTACAGATTTCCACTTATACTTTATATTATTTATATTTTATTTTATTTTATTTTACTGTAAAAAAATTGCAGATTTTATATTTTATATTTTTTATATATTCCTTTCGCATTTTACCTTCTTGTTTCCTTTTCCTTTTCAAGGTCACAAACAGTCATGTAAGCATTTCACTGCATATCATACTGTATACGATTGTGTATGTGACAAATAAAAATTTTAATTTGAACATTCAACATCACCCCTTCAATCTCTAACTTTAGACTCATCACCCTGTCTGACACTCTCTTCACCTCCAGAACATTCCTCACAAACTCCTTTTTAAGGACCACACCTACCCCATTTCTCTTACTATCCACACCATAATAAAACAGCTTGAATCCTGCTCCTATACTACAAGCCTTGCTACCTTTCCACCTGGTCTCACACAGTATATCCACCTTCCTTCTCTCCATCATATCAGCCAGCTCTCAACTTTTCCCTGTCATAGTACCAACATTCAGAGTTCCTATTCTCAGTCCTACACTCTTACCTTTCCACTTCTCTCTCTGTCCCTCCTCTACTTCTTCAAATAACGTAGCCCATTTTCCACCGGTGCCCTGTAGGTCAAGGCACCGATGGGGGTCATTGTTATCCCAGGCCTCAGTGATACAATATGAAATTCAGAGTACTGACGATTCATATCAGTAAATTTGGCTATGTTTTATGCAGGATGCCCTTCTTGAATTTTAGTCACTACATTTTAAAAGAAGAGCAATAATCTGATTAGAATCAGACCACTTCAATGAGATAATCTTCAATGAACAAATCTAAATTTTAATAAATATTTCTGCAGGAATAAAACCTAATAACCTTCACTGCAATCTATCTGCTGCTACATCCACTTTCCATTTATCAAGGCAGCTACTTATTAGCATTTGACTATCATGCTGTTGAACATTTTATAGATAGATAGCTAGATAGCTAGATAGATACTTTATTGATCCTGAAGGAAATTCCAGATATCCAGCATCAATAGAGACAGTAACACAAAGATGAGATTAACACTGATGTTAGCTAGCCTTAGCTTGTTTTCACACATCTGTCAGCTATAGATTTAGACTTACTGCAATATGTTAAGTTCAAATCTGTATTATCAGAGGAGGTACAAGCACAAAATTAGAAAAAGTGCAAGTAATCCTTATGTAAGTTAAGATGCATTATACATTCTTAAATATAGTGCAAATATGAAGGCAAAAGTACAAAACAGTAAAAGTAACCGAACAAGAAAACAGGAGAAAAACATTCTGCCAAAATAAACAGCGCTTAAATAGTTTGAAAAACAGTCCTGAATATTGTCCATAACTTTTAGAACTTCTCCTGAGGATTTATTCTTGTTACAACACCTGAGAAATAGTCAAAAAATTTATTACACTGCTATAAATTTGCTATGTGAATTTCAGCCAGCAATTATTGTCTATTGTCAGAGATCCTGTAAAACAAATCTTCTGAAGAATCAGATGTGAGAATTCCAAAACACTATCCTGCAATGCAAACCTAATGCTCGGGAGACAACAAAGCTTGCTAAATAAAAGAACAATTAGTTTGTTCAATTGTTACTAAATACAAACCACTGAATGCTGGTAGAAATGAGATACCACTCACAAAAAAACCTCCACTCTGCTACGCAATTTGTGCAATTTGATGTTTCCCACCTCCACTTTTTCTCTTATTCAATCAAGAGAAAAATCTCTTATTCTATCATTCAGTCAACCAATTTCATATTAATAACATACCAGTAATTAACTTTTCCATTGAATGTAATCACAATAAAAAGGTTCTAGCCTTTAGAAAAAAAGATGAATATGTTTGACTGTTTTATGTTAACCCTTCTTTTTCCTTGAAATGCAAATTAATACAAATTAAATTAAAAACATTAGTTTATGGCCCTTCATAGGTTCACAAAAGTGCTGATGTGGCACAGAGAGAATTTGTGTTTGACACTCCAGCTTCAGTCTGAAAACAAAGGTGGTTTTAAAATTGGAAAAAATGCCTGAACTTAATGTCAATGAAAAATGTCTCATTTACTAATATATCTTTGAAAAAAGGAGAGGACAGTTTAGAGAAGATACTCTCTGAATGGGAATTATTATTTAATTGAAAACACTGATATAAATAATAATTATATATATAATTGTCATGTTAGCTTTAGTCTGATGGATGGTGAGAGATCAGAATCACCTGAACCCAGCCATGATTAACACATCCTCCATGGAATGTGAAGAGAAGTTCTACTGACCCCAGGTAAGGATGATGTGAAGGTGCTTCTAGATCTCACAGCCACAAGCCACACCTGTCACACTGGTGTAAGGAATATTTATAAGTATATACTATAATTATCACATGTTATATTTTTATCCATTGAATATTCAAGATACCATTTGAATTATTATGATTATTATTATTATTATTATTATTATTATTATTATTATTATTATTATTATTATTATTATTATTATTAACATCACAATTTTGTATTTACTGATAGCCCCCTGTTTCTCTAAAAATGTATGTCCTAGTCTGATGGAGAGATTAGACTCACCTGAACACAGCTATGTGTTTTTGTGGACTGACCACTCAAAGGAACAACCATGGCATTTCAAAGCTGATAATAGAGACAGTTCACCAAGGTATGGTAAAATCCAGTGGTCCAAGGTATGGTAAAATCCAGCAAGGCCTTCTCTGCTGGCCTAAACAGCAGTGATCTGAATCACTGACTTGCATTGTAATATATTTAATATATTTTTCCATTAATGTGTATTAAATTATTCCCAATAGACTATTCTCTACATTTCATAGCTTTTCTCTTGGTTGCACTGCTTCCAGTAGTGTATATTTATGATGAGTATTTATCCAATCATATTTCAGCCAGTGGCTGACAGCATGTGTTGCTAGGGTGAAAGAAATCTGCCTTAAGGTCTTCAGAATCAATAATGCAGGCGCCCTTAGCTTAAAATAAGTGGCAATGAAATTGTTACATTAATCAGATTTTTCGAGTTGGCATCACTGGGGCCATCTAGCAGGCATATGATTATGTCAGCAATTTCCTGTCCTTTGATTGGATATTTGGAGTAGTCAGAGGCAGTGAAAAGCACAAACTAAATAAAATATATATATTTTAGCTAACAATGGCTGACAGAGGAGAAGAAATTGATTTGGTTGCAGACATCTTTACAAATGCTTTTTCAAGGCGGACTGCAATTAAATTGACTATTCTTTTTGAGGTGTGAAATACTGTAGCCTAATTTTCTTTTTACTTTGCTATTTAAATGCATGTCCCGCCCCTGGTAAATCTTAAAAAGTTTTACTTAATAAATCTTTCACACAGAAATGACCTTGCAGATTTCACAACTCAAACTCTACCAATCAGTCTCACAATGCATGTCTTGGTTGGACAGAGATTAATTCAGCACTCACCGCACACCACCCTGAGTAAAACAGAGCATCATTCACAACACAGAGGTGGACATTCCTTCACTGAACAACTCATTCCCTCCTCACACACTTCCATCCTCCATTCATTCACAAACATTTTATCAACCACATCCTTGCTGAAACATTGTGTGGAACAGGAAAAAGACTGCATGATGCTGCAATTCCCAGCAACTGGTGTCAGGGAGCACGGATTTAGGTCCCACGTGTGAGATGCGACAGGAGCTAGGTAAAGAGTCTTTTATTGTAGTAACAGAAACAGGAGTGCCGCCAATAACATACACCCGACAAACAGTGACAAAGGTGAAGCACATAGCAGCAAAAGATCACAGAATAAGGAGAAGGCTGAACCGATAGTTACTGGGGAAGAAACCAAGGAGAGCAAGCGAAAGAACAGGCTTGAGTCTGGACCCCGGTCGAGACGATGTTGCATGGAAGGCCATGAAGGCGAAAAACATGCTGGATCGTGAGTTGGGCGCTCTCCTTGGCTGACGGTAGCTTGGGCAGGGCAATGAAGTGGGCCATCTTGGTCGCCAACAGAGAGAATGGCAGTTTGACCAGCGGATGGAGGGAGGCCAGTGACAAAGTTCTTGGAAATGTGTGACCAAGGTCACAGGGGAACAGGAAGAGGATGGCAGAGCCATCAGGACCTGGAAGGTTGGAGGAAGCTTGATGGACCCTCCTCTTGATGTGAAGGCAGAGAGCTCTGACCATGATGGAGGATGGGAGGATACGCTTCACAACCGGTTCCTCTTCGCCGGGGTTGAACTGATGGGATAGGGCATCTAGTTTGCCATTCTTGGAGCCTGGGCGGCAGGACAGGGCAAAGTTGAACCACCCGAAAAGATGAAAAAGGGGGCTTGTCTTGGGTTAAGCCTCTTGGCTGTCTGGAGGTACTCCAAGTTCTTGTGATCTGTCCAATCGAGGAAGGGCAGCTCAGCACCCTCTAGCCAGTGGCGCCACTTCTCCAAAGCCAGCTTGATGGCCAATGGTTCACGCTCATAGATGGCATAGTTTTGCTCAGAGGGGCAGAGGCATTGTGCAAGGATGCAGCTTGTTGTCCTTGGGGCTTCTCTGAGACAGGATGATGCCCAGGTCGGAAGCATCCACCTCCACAACAGACTGGCAAGTGGGATCTGGTAGGGTTAGGATGGGGTGAACAGTTCCTTGAGTTTGGTGAAGACCTGCTCAGCTTCAGGGGACCAGACGAATGCTTGAAGAACCTATATTTTAAAAATTATGTGACTATGACAGACCCCAAAGACTATTAAACTATTCTCATTATTTTTAGGTCATTGGTTAAAATTATGCGAACTGCTAAATCATGGGTCCTGTGCTTTTATTCTTGCTGGGTAGCTTGAAGAAGGTCGTGGAAGCTTTAATCGCTCTTCCAGGTACCTCAGTGAAAACTGGTTCCTTAGACAACTGTAACTGTCCAATTCTGGGAAATTAAGGACCATTTAAGACATGTTTATCTAATACATCAGGCAGCCATGTTTCATAGATATAGAACAAAACCTTGATGAGAAATTCATCAGGATTAAGAAACGTCCTTGAGTTTGCACAGAACCCTGTAAAAAGTGAGTTAGAAGCATCCATGAGAAGCAGTTTACTATACAATCTAGTCTGGTGTTCACACAATTTTCAGTCAGTCATCACTTGGGTGCAAAACAGCCTATTACAATGCCTAGTGTGGTGGACCCACCAGTAATGCAATTTAAGGGCCAAATACTGATATGAAACCAAATACTAAAGGTCCCAGATCAGTCAGCTTTCCTGACATGTCAAGAAAGTTTAATCAGTTAGTCCAGATTCTGACATGATAAACTGTACCACCTGGAAGCACTTCTTCATATAAAATTGATGTTAATCACAACATAACCTTGAAAAGAGAAGCTCACAGGACACCCACAAAGTTTTATTTAAATGCCTCATCTGAACTCTAATTATAAGTCTCCGTAATAAAGGATGATGGTTGCTGTGGGCAGTAAAATTCTATATCATTCTATATCATTTGTGGCAGTGGTAGCTCAAAAGGTTAAGGCTCTGGGTTGTTGATAGGAGGATCAGGGTTCAAGCTGCCACTGTTGGGCCCTTGAGCAAGGCCCTCAACCCTCACTGCTCCAAGGGCACTGTATCATGGCTGACAATGCACTCTGACCCCAACTTCCAAAGTTGAGATGTGTGAAGAAAGAATTTCACTGTGGTGTACTGTATATATATGACAAAATAAAGGCTTCTATTCTATTCTATTCTATTCTATTCTATTCTATTCTATTCTATTCTATTCTATTCTATTCTATATTCTGTAATGTGAGACTCTCTAGCTGGAGCTTCAAAAGGCAGTTGTGCATTTAGCTAGGCAGCACTGTCTGTGACCAAAGCTTTAAGTAAGCACTTTATGTCACAAACAATTTCCTCCACAGAGTGGGATCAGACACAAATGCAGGGATAGCAGACAGACTGTGTTTTTTTCTTTTATTTTAAAAAGAAAAAGATGTACACAGGAAACACTGGGGAGAAGACTCAGAAACAGCAATACAAAAACAGTATTCTGGGAACAGAAAAGGCACACAACTACAACGAGGACTCAGCAAAAAACTAACGCAACACAACTGGTATAAATAGAGAAAGTGGTAATGATACATTAGGAACAGGTGTGGTCATTAGGAAGAGGTAGGCAGAAACTAAGGATTGAGCAGGGCAAATGCATGTGAAAACACAAAACAAACAAAAACACATTACACAGAACACATGCTGCAAGAAAGCCCCCTAGTGTTCCTGCAGGGAAATGTCCAACAATCCTGACAGTACCCCCCTCGAGGTGCGGCTCCTGAGGCGGCAACCCAAAAACACGCCTTCTGCTGAGTGCCCAAAACTGTGCCGTTTCCCCACAGGAGCAGGAAAATATCCACAGAAGACCAGGGAGGAGGAAAAAAGAGACAGATTAGGTCAGTAACATCCTCTGCAGACAAGAAGTGAGGCAGCATCCTCTGCGGAAATCAGGAAACAAAGCAGAGTCCCTTACAGGAGCAGAAGCAGACTAATGTCCCAAGAAATAGAATAAATCAAAGTTCTAAAGAACAGTCCTTGAAGGCAAGACAAATTGACCAGAAATATCTGCTCCAAAAACCCTTAAGTGTCAGACCAAGGCTATCCTGCTGAGTCTGAGTCCTTCTGTCACAAACAAGTGCCTCCACAGGGCGGGATCAGACAACACGTTCTACTGTGGTGTCAGAAATGAAAGTGGAACAGGTACAAAACCTCATCAAAGTTTATGATCAAAACTTGTTTATTTATGCTTAATAACATTTGTAGTTTCATGTGGCTTGCAAATTTGACAAGTTTTATCAACAGTAACAAGATTAGATGCTTCTAATTAGGAAATACTCATTTGAGGATATTGGGACTGTATAATGGTATAATTGTAAAGTGAACATGTAAAAGTAAGGGCACATAGCAAGGAAAGATTTGGGAAGAAAGCAACAGTTTACAAGAGTTCTTGCATGTAGTAAACATTAGTCTACTTTGGTTTAATTTTTTTCCTTTTCTGTGATATATTTCTAGGGCATATTTCAGTGTCAAGAGCTGAAAGTTTATTCAATGCAATAATCGGAGATAACTTTGAGGTGGAGGATTTATCTGATTGTGATGGTTCTGAACCTGGTGTGGACCAGCTATGCGATGAAGCTTATATTACACCTGATTCATCAGAATCAACTCAGCAGAGCAGTGATGAAACTGACAGTGAGCAGAGATCCAGAGGACCTGTGCATAAATGTCAGCATAGTAAATGTGATGACCATGGTGGTGATCCAGGGACTAGTAGTCATGGTGAAGGAGATGACAGTCACAGTGAGCAGAGATCCAGGAGACCTGTGAGTAAACGTCAGCATGGTAAATGTGATGGCAGTGGTGGTGAGCCAGGGGCTAGTAGTCATGATGAAGGAGATGACAGTCACAGTGAGCAGAGATCCAGAGGACCTGTGTGTAAAGGTCAGTGTGGTAAATATGTTGATATTGGTAATGAGCCAGGACCTAGCAAAGATGCATGCAGAAAGCGTTGGAAGTCTGCTACATTTACTCCAGACTTGGTTCAATTTGAGGCTGAAGATGAAAGTCTGCATGAGCGTCACTACTGGCAGCCACTGGACTATGTAGAGCAGTATATTGACACAGAGTTGATTAAACTAATTGTTAACTGCACAAATGCTATGTCACTAATTAACAGTGGTAGCTTTATCAACACTTCAGTTGATGAAATTTATCATTTTTTTGGAGCATCAATTTTGATGTCTTGCATACCTTACCCACAAATTAGAATGCTCTGGTCCAATTCCTTACGAATCCCTGCCATTAGTGACAAAATCAAGCGTGATAGATATTTCAAACTGAGGAATCATCTGAAAGTAGTCATTGATAGTGACATTTCAGAAGACATGAGAAAAACTGACAGATTCTGGAAGACTAGGCCTTTTATGGATCGCATTCACAAAGGCTGCTTGCTTCAGGCTCGACCAGAGTGTGTGTCAATTGATGAGCAGATGATCCCTTTTACAGGAGCATGTCCATTCCGACAGTATGTGCCACTAAAGCCCAATCCGCTTGGCATGAAAAACTTTGTGCTTGCTTCAGCAAGTGGAATTGTGCTGGATTTTGAAGTGTATCAAGGTGAATCACTGTCACACGACCAAGTATTGTGCGTGAGTACAACTCCAAGATGGGTGGGGTTGACTTGGTAGACAGGATGATGAGTTACTACCGAATGAATGTCCGAACCAAGAAATGGACAATTCGGATGCTAATGCACTTTACTGATCTTGCTTTAGCCAACAGCTGACTATTGTATCGCCAAGACAACATTGAATGTGGTACACCCAAGAAGGACATAATGCAGTTCCTTGAGTTTCGCATGGCATCTGCTCTGGCAAATCTCGTGTGCAGTGTGTGTAATGTGTTCCTATGCTTACAAACTAAGCGCAACTGTTTTGCAGCATTTCACACTGGACAGATGTGATAGACTGTTCTTACAGACAAAAACGGCATTCCTAGTTTGGACTATAGAGTAATCACAGGGCTTTTGGTTGTGTTGCATTGTTTGCAATATTGTTTCAGCCATGTTCAGGCATTAGTTTCATTCTTTGTTATACATGGCATATGGTACCAACTATGTGTTATGCAGTAAAACAAACCCAATGTCTCCATTTGAGGACATCATTTTTTTTTTTAAATTATTTTCTGTTCAAAGACAATGCTTAGATGTTATACTTTTTTAGATCATACTAATCCCAAACATTTAGAAAAAATTAAAAATGCATGGAAAGTTAAGTTTGGGTCTTAAGAGGTTAAGAAAGTTAGATACATTTTCCTTCATATTTTCACTTGACATGATCTCACAGACTATTGGATAACCTTCTGTAATTAGATCAACTCATTGAGTCAATCATATAATTTTACATTTCCAAATGTCTTATATTCCTCTGTGGAACACAGAAGTTAGATATAAAAAGATAGAAGATAGAAGAAGATAGAAGATATAAATATGGATAGTGATCATACCGCAAAACATTAATTATATTCTGTTGTTTGTTTTGGGCTGGACAATGGGATTCATAAAGAAATTAAATCCAAAATAAGTGAGAAATGTAAAATCATTAATGAAGGAATCTCAGAGCCTGGAAGCTCAGCACTTCTGAATGAGATCTACACAGAGCTCTACATCACAGAGGGTTGGAGTGAAGACATCAATAAAGAACATGAGGTAAGACAGATTGAGACAGAGTCCAGGATACCAGCAACACAGGAGACACCCATCAACTGTAATGACCTCTTTAAGGACAAGTCCATCAGAACTGTGCTGACTAAAGGAGTTGCTGGAATTGGAAAAACAGTCTCTGTGCAGAAGTTCATTCTGAAGGAAAAGCTAATCAGGACATCACCTTCATGTTTCCACTTCCCTTTAGAGAGATGAATCTGATGAAGGAGAAAAAACTCAGTCTGATGAAACTTCTACATCACTTTTTCCCAGAAATTAGAAATCTAGAATTAATAGACTGTGTGATGTGACAGAGTCAGCCTCAGTTAATGTTCTGCTGATGCCATCAAGGGTAATCTGCTTCCCTCTGCTCTCCTCTGGATAAGCTCTCGACCAGGAGCAACCAATCAGATCCCTCCTGAGTGTGTAGACCAGCTAACAGAGGTACAAGAAGAAATGACTCTATGCTACAATGTAAAGTAGTGAGTGTACAGCCTGTATAACAGTGTAAATTTGCTGTCCCCACAAAATAACTCAACACACAGCCATTAATGTCTAAACTGTTGGCAACAAAAGTGAGTACACCCCTAAATGGAAATGTCCAAATTGGGCACAAAGTGTCAATATTTTGTGTGGCCACCATTACCTCGACATGTGTGTGAACGTTGTACATTGTTCTGCAATTGTAAAAAGTGCCAATAGCTAACTTAGTGAAAGCAAGAATGGCTCAAGGTGTGAAACTGCTTGTAACCGATTCCACTGAGACCACTGATTTGCATGAGGGTTAAAGATGTTCTGCCTCTTTAAGAAACCTTTAATTAGTTTATGTGGCCTTGGTGGTAAAGTGTCATTTGTCCCCTGTTTACAGACAGTAGCTCTACACAACAATTTAGTGGAGATGCAGAAAGAGACAAGTCATCTCTGCAAAACACATTATTTACCGTTCAAGTTAAGGGGTTTATGCCCATTGTTTTCCACGACTTTGATAAAACGTTCCACTTGCTTTCATACAACTCACCTGTAGGTACAGCATGAGCACTCACAAGAGTCTATCTGTAATGACCAAAGCTGCACATCCCCTTCATGCTGCCAGAGGGAGCCCTCACTTGAGTTCTAGAACTTCTGGATCAGTCAGTCACTTCCTGGTTCATGAACATACTGTATATTACACATTCAAACCAGACATTTTTTCTAAAGTGTTGTTAGTTTATTTACCAAGCCATTGTTTCTCAGCTCAGAGTTTTGTGTTTTTACTTTTCTGTTGTTTGACTTAGTGCTTTTTGATTTTGTCTTTTGGAATTGTTTGCCACTCAGATTTGCTCTTCTAGTTGTTTTGAATTCTACGTGTTTTCCATTTTTTGATTTACTCAGCATTTTGGATTGTTTGCCAGTGCTTTCCAAATAACATCTGCAAATGGATTCTACTTCACTCTCCCCTGACTGACTTACAGCATCTGACCCTTAGCAATCACTCCAGTATGCTGGAGTCACTCGCAGGAACCATACACATAATTTCTGTGATTGTGGACTGTAGGTCTGGTCTGCTGAGTGTCAAGAACAGAAGATCCATCAGTAACTTCGACAGAATGTAGCAAGATTTGGCCTCTTTTGCTAAAACAAGTCAGTAAAACTGGTTGCACAATATGATGAATTTGCATCTATTGATTGCTATCCCGCCTTGCTTCCACTTGCTTCTCCTGGTTTGACCCTGGTGTGTTAACTGATTTCCTGCCTGCCCTTCATTGCTCTGCGCTTGGATTAAGGACTGTTTACCTGGACTCTGTTTTCGGCCTGCCCCTTGTTGTTCCTGAAGCCTATGTTCTGGATGTTGGATTACGCCTGTTGGATTACTTCTGTAGGATCATTGTCATAGACTATTGTATTGCCTCGGTTGCATCTTTGCCTGTTGGATCTTTGTTATTGACTGTTGGATCAGTGCTGCTGGAATTACAGGTGACTGTCAGTTTGTTTCCTGTTGGATCATTTCTGTGACTTTCCTGTGTGGGTTCTCCTGGCCATATCACCTTTTTTGCCTGCACTTGTTCTGTCTCCTTTGTGCTCTGGACTGTGCTGATATTTTGAGCTACTCGGCCTAACAGTCATTTTCCATTAAACACTCTACTTGATCTTTGACTGTGTTCTGCATTTGGGTCCTCACCTGCTCACCCTGACACCTTGTGCTAGCTGAGAAGGAAACCACACGTGTGAGCTAGAACAAAAGTAAAATTACTTCATCTTCATTACATTCATCTAAAAATCTGTCAGTATTGTTCCATCTCAGCCATCATCGGAAGAATACCCAGTACATAGTATGCTGCATAATCATTTTATCTCATAGTCTTTTTTAACTTTATCTTTTAACCTAACCTTTAGTTATTTTGAAGCTTATCTTATATCCATAATAAATTTCTTCTTCTGTTTTATGTGTGTTTTGACGTATAATTATATTCTCTCCCAGGATGAGTATGTGTAACCTGACAGAGGAAAGCTGTACAGCTCTGTCCTCAGTTCTCAGCTCAAAGTACACCAGTCTGAGAGAACTGGACCTGAGTATGAATAACCTGCAGGATTCAGGAGTGAAGCTGCTCTCTGATGGACTGAAGAATCCACACTGTAAACTGGAACTACTGTGGTGAGACCATCAGTTTTCATACACAAACACACATGAGCTAAGTTGACCTATATTTATAGTGTAAAGGCACTATGTCTCTGCAGTGTTTGTCAATGGAGATAATTTTATGTACATGTTAGTAATGGTGTGTGTCAAATATGTGTAACTCTCTCTAAGTCGAGTTACACTCTATAACATAGTGTATTGAAGTTGCAGAACAAATCTCTATGGGTATGTCAGGCTGAATTGTAGATAGGTCAAAAGGCCACAAGGATTTCTTGATTTCCTTTTTTTTAAACAATGTAGTCATTCTGGATGTCAAGTATGAACATTTTTTTGAGTGTTTCAGAGATCATTCCTTGATTTGACAGAACAGTTCCTTAAGTTGTAACCTGTCATGACTGTAAGTTTCCCAATAAATAAATGTGATGTAAAATTAAGAATAATGGAATAAAATATCTGTGTAATGTTGTTTTTACTACTTCTTTCTCTCCCAGGTTGTGTAAATGCAATCTCACAGAGGAAATCTGTGCAGTGCTGTCCTCAGTTCTCAGTTCTAACTCCTCCAGTCTAAAAGAATTGAACTTAATTGGGAATAAACTGTATGATTCAGGAGTAAAGAAGCTCTCTAAGGGACTGAAGGTGAGACTCTGGTGAGAGTCTCATATGGAATCAAATAATGTGTATGCGTCACTGTATATGATTTTCAGTCTAAATGAAAGCGCTTAAACATAACATGTATACTCAGGCACATTTAACATGAACTGATACCCAGGGTGAGTCTGTTCAGTGATAGACAGAGGAGAGTGGGTCCAAGTACAGAACCTAGGAATCTTTTGGTTTGGAAACTAATATCCGTTTACAATAATCTTCCTGAATCTTCTTGATTTACTACATTACTTTAGTGGTTTTGGTCCGTCTATGAACCCAAATCACAGTTTACAGGCAATGTTGTGGCAAGCCTTGGCTTGGCAAGTTACCCTTAGTCCTCCACATACCTGGTGCCAAGGCCAAACACAAGTGGAGACACAAGGGGCTGTATCCACCCTGGACAGCAAATGTACATATATGGACCTGAGCTCAGAAATGGCTTGGTCCTGAATGATGGCCTTCTTGCAACAAATCTTGGAATTGTGCACAGCTACACTTGTTTATATTTTGTTGATAAATTCATGGAAGAGGATTGAGAACAACTCTAACTATAAGCTCAACACTAACTGTCAAGTTAGAATAAAGCATCATGGGATTGTGTCGATGTGATAAACATCCTTGCAGTACAGCAGGATCCACAGACTTGATCCTCTCACTTTCAGGGCCCAAGATTGGTTGTAGGATCTTTATAAAGGCTTTATAAGGCCAGCTAAATAAGTGACAAGGTAGATTCAGCAAGAGCAGGACATGTGAGATAGTTTCAGATAGCACTGTGTGTGATGTGATGCCAGTGTTCTGATTTATCATTACATGTCTCTCAGGCTGTGTGCATGTGAACTTCAAGAGGAAAGCTGTGCAGCTCTTTCCACAGTTCTCAGTTTGAACTCCTCCAGTCTGAGAGAACTATATCTGAGGAGCAATAAACTGGAAGATTCAGGAGTGAAGCTGCTCTCTGTGGGACTGCAGAATCCACACTGTACTCTGGAGAAAATAGGGTGAGATCTCTCTCTCTCTCTCTCTGTCTCTCTCTCTCTCTCTCTCTCTCACTCTCTCTCACACACACACACACACACACATATCCATAGACTCACCAGAAGTGAGTATTGTAAGTGAGACATTGTAACACTGTTGTAATTACAATATGTTTCATTTGTGGTCTTTGATGTTCAGATTCATCAGTAAGTTGTGGAAGACAGAGATACAGTAATAATATCTCTCTCTAGGTTGGTAGGGTGCAGTATCACAGATGAAGGAATTGTAGGTCTGGTTTCAGCTCTGAGATCAAATGCCTCATCACAGCTGAAAGAGCTGGATCTGTATGGAAATAAAACTGGAAACCCTGGAGTGACCAAGCTGAAAGATCTACTGCAGGACCGAGACTCAAAACTGGAGACTTTAGAGTGAGTTACTGATTTTCTGTCACTTTATAGACATTCATAAAACATAGACTTTTTTTTGTAAAACAAAGATATTCTAGTTTACTGCAGCTGCAGTTTTTTTCTATCCATTCAATCCTATTCCAAAGGCTTGGCATTAATATGAAGCTGGTCCCCTCTTTACCTCTTTGTTATCATGAGCCCCACTCTCTTTTTTCCACTAGATGTTGGATTGTGGCTGTAGGTATTTCTGTTCATTCAGCTACAAGAGCATTAGTGAGATCAGACACTGATGTTGGATAAGGAGGTCAATTCATTCCAAAGGTTTTCAGTGAGGTTGAGGTCAGGTCACTCCAACCTTAACATGTCTTCTGACAAGCTTTCTAAACAACAACTGATATGTTCCAGATATTGATATGTGAGAAGATGTCACAAAATGTCAGTGGTTGCAACAGTTTACTATCATTTATTCTACAGGTTATAATACAACAATCCGGCATAACATTATGACCAGTTTTGATAGCTACTGACCATTGCAGACTGGGAACACCCCACAAGAGCTGCAGTTTTGGAGATGCTCTGATCCAGTGGTCTAGCCATCACAATTTGGCCCCTGTCAAACTCGCTCAAATCCTTACGCTTGTCCATTTTTCCTCCTTCTAACACATCAACTTTGAGGACAAAATATTCACTTGCTGCCTAATATATCCCACCCACTAACAGGTGACTGATCGGTGTATATTCTACTAATTAAGTCTGCAATTTTTGTTCTGCTCTAGGTGCAAAGTACACACGCTGCTTGGAAATGGTAGACATAGACTTGGCAAAAACCTTAGAACAGTTCACATCTGTTGCAAAATGCTAGATTTATAAACAAATATGAAATATTTTGATATTAATATATTTTACAACAGTGAAGGATGGGAAAGACATGGGTATAGTATAGATCAGAGGAGTCGATTTCTTAAAAGTGTCTCAACACTAATTAGCTTAAATAGCATGCCCCTCAACATTTTCCTCAATCACTGAAAATATTTCCACAAGTACTTGGTATTACACCTAGCAGCTGCTATTCTGAGAACAGCATCAAGATATAGAGTTTATTTTACCCATCATGACAAAACATTCTTTGATTCTGATATTCCCTAAACGCTAATCATTAGAAGAGGAGACAATCTCTGGTATGCTGATTTTCACACGTTTCACATGTGAGGAATAAAAAAAGGCTTTTTACAACATCAAGACATTACTATTATGATGTGGAATGAACCTCATGGACAGGATTATGAAAATCTTTTAAAAACTTATTTTCTTTTCTAAACAAACTGACATTTTTATTAATATGTAATAAAAAAAAAACTTAAGGCATACTGATTAAAACATATAGATTTGAGCTCACCTATTGCAGTTAGTGTTCTGAAAGCTAAATAGTGTAAATAAAAGTGGTGTTAAACTCAGGCTGTAAAATAGCTGCAGTAATTAATATCTTTCCATCTAACTGTGCTTGTTGTGATTTAAGCTCATGTGATGTTAGAGAGAATTAATTTTTTAAATATTTAAATAAGAATGTATATTGATATAAATAAAATACAATTGTGTTAAAGCTGCATTTGTTTGTGGTATGTGAGTTTGCATATGTGTTGGTGTATAATTCAGTGCCACTGTCTGTATTCTGTATGAATAGTGCACCAATTGTGAGTAGAATATCATACATACTGTGGCAACTCAGGCTGTGAGGGGCAGAACACAGACACAGTCACTCAGCTAGCTTGGCGGAGGTGTCCTTGATACCATGTGCTATCTGGCTATCCACAACAGACGTGGTGCTGAACTATTTTTTTCAATGAGAGGCATTAACTTTGGTCCTGAACTAAAAAAGTGATTAATTTGAAACTGAAAACCTCATTCTGTGTATTGAATCACATTGATTGTCTGTCTGATCACATTTCCTGGGTATTCAATTTATTGAGTACAATATTTTGTTTGAAACCATTGTTTATTGTTTTCTTTGATTTTGTTGTATTACAAAAAATCTGACACAGTGCTGAATTTTCCCAAGGGTTTTATTTTATTCTTTTATTGTGCATATGTGTATGAGAATTTGTTTCCAGCTGTGTTGAAACTGTTCAAACCACTGAGTCCACACACCTGTAAAGATATTAATTTTACAAGATTACTATTATTACTATAAGAAAATATTGTCAATTATATTGTCAATTATTGTACTTTAATTAATTATTTACATCTGTGATTCACACATCTTGAGTAAAGAGCAAAGGAGAATATTTTCTTCTAGTAAAAAATCTAACTGAATCAGAAAACAAGACTTTGTGCTGATTATTTATTCTGTCATTTAGGCAGTCACTGAGAAACAACATGCTGCTAGATGAGCAAAGCTGTCATTTGTCCTCATCCTCCTTGACCTTTCAGCAGCACTTGTCAAAGTAAAGCACAAGACTCTCTTGTCCACCCTCAGGAGTCTTGGAATTCATGGAACAGCATGGGAATGGTTTTCTTCCTACCTGGATGGTTGCTCATATAAGGTAACATGGAGGGGGTTGACATCTGCTCCAGACTCTCCACTGGTGTCCCACAAGGCTCAGTACTTGGTCTTCTCTTTTTCTCCCTCTTGGTCTTCTCCTTTTCTCCCTTTATACTAACTCTCTTCGCAAAATTATATCATCACATGGGTTCTCTTACCCCTGCTATACAGATGACAGTTAACTTATCTTCTCCTTCCCTCCTTCAGATACCATGGCTTCTGCTCATATCTCAGCATGTCCAGTAGACATATCATCGTGGATGACAGCTCATCAGCTGAAACTTAATCCCAGCAAAACTGAACTGCTCTTCATCCCAGGTGATTCATCCCCAGCCCAGGATCTCACGATATCTCTGAACAACTCTCTGATCTTCCCTTCAGCCACTGCTCGCAACCTTGGGGTAACCATGGACATCAACTGTCATTTTCCTCCCATGTTGCTAATGTCACACACTTATTTTGGTTTCTTCTGTAAAACATCAGAAGGATTTGGCCATTTATATCCACTCGGGCTACTCTGGTGCTTGTTCAGTCTCTTGTCATTTTGAGACTGGACTACTGGCAGGTCTACCTCTGAATGCAATTCGTCCACTGCAAATGATCCCAAATGTTTTCAACCGGCCTAAGTTCTCCCACACCACCCCACTGCTGTGCTCCCTCCACTGGCTTCCAGTAGCTGTGCACATCCGATTCAAAACACTGACGCTTGCCTACAAAGCCAAGAATGGACCAGCACCATCTTACCTCAAAGCTCTTATTACTCCTCGCACTGCACCTTCCAACCATATCTTAGGGTACAAGGTAGGTATACATCTTGCATATAACATCTTCCTATAACCATATCTGTCTGACTGTTTTCAAATGACAGATGAAGACCTACCTCTTCCTGAAACACTTAAACTACCTCTTATTTTTCCCTGTTTGTTTTATGTATTGTTGTATGTCAAATTAAATCAAATCTCTTTATTGTCACATCATCAACAACACAAGTGTAGAAGTGAGTGAAATTCTTTAGTGCAGCTCCAGACATTGCAGTTATAGAATTGTGCGGTATGTACAGTAATAATGGTATGAGATACACAGTATAATCAGTAATATTGCACAGTGTGTCACAGTGTAATGTGTGTAGCAGCATGAATGTCGTGTACGCAGTGTACAGGTATAGTACGTTCAAGACTGGCGAGTATAAAGTGCTTTCCGTTTTTAAATGGTGAGTGATGTGGTGTATTGTTGTACTGTGGTGTACTGTTAGTCCTGATTGCTTAATAGTCTGACAGCCTGGGGGACGAAACTGTCCTTCAGTCGGCTAGTTTTGGACTTGATACTGCAGTATCGCCATCCTGAGGGCAGCAGAGACAGTAGCTTGTGGCTTGGATGGGTTGGGTCTTTGATGATCTTACGGGTTTTCCTCACACATTCTTCATGCAAATAACAGTAGTTCAAAATCCAGCTACGTGTCCTTAATGAAAACTCATGCTCGTCTGGAAAGAGTGAGCCAATACAGCAGAGGAGTTGATCCTCAAGAACTGACCAACTTTGAAGAATGTATTTCAACAGTGAGGCAGTTCGAAGGTGTTTGTGGGCAGGCTAAGTCCTGGGCATGGTGCATGACGCACCTGATCTCAGGCTCGGCATGTCAGGATGGACAAGCAGTCTAATGGCGAGTTCACACAGATTTTCAGTTGCAGACAGGTTTTGAGAAATCGCCGACAAATGCCCAGAATCGAAGACAAATTGGAGCTCATTTAAGCGAGTGACAATTACGCATGGTGAATTACCAAATACGCAATCTGAGAGAATTGCTGATGCATCGCTGATGCCCGTAAAATATTTGGCATGCTAAATATCTGGATCTGTCGGCAACTTAAATTCATGCTGTGTGAAAGGGGTTACACATAAGCACAAAAACACATTGGCACTGACCTACAGCCAATGAGAGAGCAAGATACGGGGCAGCGGGCACTTTGGAGAGAAGTTATAGACCACAATATCAGCAAGCATGGCTTCGGTTGGAGTACAATATTATAGTTTAATAGAGTTTATAGGTTTTTATCAGAAAAAATGTCTTAAATATAGTTATATCAGAATAAATAAGCTTTACAATAGCATCAAACAGAAATAAAGCATAAACAGTTGCTTGACCAGCCATATCAGCAGCAGCACATTGCAAAATTATTCATTTGCAGAACGTGCAATCCTTGTTCCCTGTGTTATTTCTTGCGTATGTTCGGTTGTGAAACGCAGTTTGCGGACCAGACAGAGTTGTCGGCGATTCTTCCTATTGTGAAGTCATGCAGTGTGAAACCTCCTGTTGCTGATCCATCATGCAGTGTGAACACAGCAGCAACTATGTGCTTCCCCAGACAGTCATGCAGTGTGAAAACAACAGTGATCCAACAACTTTGCAAATCGTGCAGTGTGAACTCTGCATAAAGCGGTGCATTCAGGTTGCAGTCTGCAGCTTATAAACTTTGGATTTAAGGCCCACTGTAGCATGTTCAGCAACTGAAAAAAATCTATCCCCAGCAGAGATTTAAATGCTAAAGGGGAGGACCTAGCTTCTTTTTGTCAGAAAACTAGTGAAAATTGCTCATTGCGTTAGATTATACGGTTAATTTTATGCCACTGTCTTGATTTTAGAGTGTTGTCCATAGAATGTTCTACAGTGAACTGACTACACTGCCTTGTTCTGTTGTTTTAGGAAACCCTGTGCATGGTCTCTAATTTTAGCAGGTAAAAAAAAGCTTTGGAGCATGTTCAAAGCAAGCTGCAGCCCTTGTAGTCATGGTCGAGCAGTTAAGTCGACAGACTAGAAATCCATTAGGTTCTCCTCATGCAGGTTTGAGTCTTGCTTACTATGTATGTTGTTTGTTTAAAGCTGCTTTATGGTGTCTGTTTCCCAAATAACAGAGTAGTTCAAAATCCAGTTGGCCCTGTGCTGAGGATGGCCTACTGGTCTACAGTGCTGTGGTCAGGTTGTAGCCTCCCCTTCTGAATCCCACTTCTGACATTGATTCCTTCCCTTTTTGTCTTGTGCAGAATACCATTGTTGTGTTGAAGGCAATTGTGTTGAAGCTTGTCTCCTCATCATGGCACCTGTTAGTGGGTGGGATATATTAGGCAGGAAGGAACAGTGGTGAACCAGTGACAGGGTCATGGGTGGCCAAGGCACATTGATACACGTGGGTAGTGAAAGCTGGCCCATGTGGTCCAATCCAACAGACAAGCTACTGTTGCTCAATTTGCTGAAGATGTTAATGCTGGTTCTGAAAGAAAGGTGTTAAAATACACAGTGCATCGCAGATTGTTTCATATGGGGCCACATAGCCACAGACCAGTCAGGGTGCCCATGCTGACCCCTGTGCACTGTCAAAAGTGCCAGCAATGGGCATGTGAGCATCAGAACTGGACCACAGAGCAATGGAAGAATGTGGATGCCCAGGTGCATGTGCATCTCTTACCTGGGGACCACATGGCACCAGGATGCACTATGGGAAGAGGGCAAGCCGGCACAGGCAGTGTCATGCTTTGGGCAATGTTCTGCTGGGAAACCTTGGGTCCAGCCATCCATGTGGATGTTACTTTGACACGTACCACTTACCTAAGCATTGTTGCAGACCATGTACACGTTCATGGAAACAGTATTCCCTGATGGCTGTGGCCTCTTTCAGCAGGATAATGCACCGTTCCAAGACAAAGAAAATTGTGGGAAGAATTTCTACACACAATTGGTTTTGTGTGTGTGTGTGTGCACGCATGCGCATTGTGTGCCTTTGTCCCAGGTAAACGTATTGAACATTCCTCACATATCTTCACCCTGGTGTTACTCACAGTCCCCCTTCACTCCTAAATTTCAGTATGAGTGCACGTGAGGGACACATACCTGTGCCTTTGTATGTATATTGGCTTTAAAGGGTTTTTTTTATAAGCATGATTTGAAAAATAACCAAATTTTCATAGCTGTTTGAATATGCTGTTATTTCCATTTTTTGTAAAATATTCAGTACATGTATGATAACTGTAGTATTGTTAACAGCACATGATGGTACAACCATTTAAAAAGAGAAAACATTTGCACATCTCCCTAATCTATACCTGTTTTATTTTTTCCTTTATCTCACAGAGCTGTTGTCCTGTTCTCAACTCAGAAGCTGTTGATTTCTTGGCTATAGCAACAGTTCTGACTGTAATTTAACAGGTTTATCACAGGTTTATATTGATGGACTTCTTGTAGTACATTACCATTTGTACAACAGCTAATTCACACAGACTTGTTTTGTAAATTGAGGTTTTCTATGAGGATGTGTTTGTTTAACATTTTAACATTTACAGAAGGAGTCTCCAGAGTAAGCAATTTGTATCAATCACAGTGTTTTTAACCACTGTGGAGTCGACTTTTTCCTGTTTCTCAGTAACATGACAATAACATAAAATAACATGCACGTTTGTCTTAGCAACTTCGAGATGAAAAAAAGAGAGAGTCTAGTGAGGGACTGACTGTTTATACCTGCTATAATATAAGTCACAAAAAGAACTCACTAGTTTTGCAACGATAGAAAAATTAAATTGTATTTAAATCTATATTGCATAAATAAATAAACGAATAAATGATATACCATGATTCTTTAATACATTAAAAGCATTTTTTTAATGTGTTAAAATATTTCAGGATGTGTTGTTTTTGAGCATAAAACTTTAGGGTGGTAAGAGCAACTCGTTCATCACAGCACCCCAGTGATGACTACAATCTGATAAGAGCATGTCCCGAAGTGATTTATTCCTTATGCAACACAGAGAAACGTTACACATAGGTCTGGGCATAATCAAAGAGTCGATTGTTCTATTGTTTATTCTCTATAAGTCACACACTTATAATGACATTAATGCCATTACTCTAAACAAAGAATATCCTTCATTTTACCTAAGCATATTTAAAGACTTTAGTGAGAGAAACCTGCACAAGCCTATAATAAAGAGGCCTGTAAAAACTTTATGGAGTTGAAACTCTCTCTACATCACATCAAAATGCCAGATCCAGTGCCACACACTAGGGACTGAGCACTGCATCCGGAGTTTGAGGTAGACTTTGCAGTCTTGTGTAGGAAGGACACAGCTATAGAGTGTGAAACTGCTGTCTGCAGTCTGTCTGAGGTGAAAAGTCCAGAGTGACTCAACCTCATAGGATTTCAGTTTTTCTTCTACCCCAAGTTATCTTCTATTATGTTTGTTGTATTCAATGTCAGTTTTCTAATTCGGCTAATTTGGCACTATGGGCAAGAATACATTAGAGGGTGTGAAGAAAACAATAGAAATACCTCAGAGTGTTGTACCTTTCTTTAAACTAAGTTAAAATTACATGAATGAGTCATGTTAGGTTTATTTCAGCTACCAGTTTTACCCAGCAACTTTGCATAAGTAATATGCATTTTCAAAGCAACCTGAAGAAACTCTAGAGGCCAAATTGTTTATGTCTAAGAAGCAGAAGCTAGTGACAACACCTGCAAATTCTTTAATAACTCAAGTAAAACCATCTCAAAATTTATAAGAGCACATGTTAATCATGGACAAACAATAACAAATCGGCACCAAAACATAAAGAACAAAGAAGGCTAGAAATGATGACGTGGCCCATTAGATCTAACACACAAAGACACAACATAGAAAAGTTTCACAAAATTTGCATCCCTTTACTAGAGAAGTAACGGAGAAAGCACTAGAGAGAAGTAGTACACACTGATAAAAAAAGGAAAAAGGCTAAAATCCCATGAATTATTATAGCATTTTCATGCGGCTATAAATAAAACGTTAAGAAACAAGTAAATATGCCATATACAGTAAGTTAATGAAGAATGGCTTCTCTTTAGATCAGGACTTTGCTCTAATTTTCAGACAGCCTTTTACACATAGACCTGTTCTATTGTTCTGCCCAAATTTAATGGCTTCCAGCAGATGACAGACATACTGTCAAGAATTTACATTTGATATATTAATATGGTGAATGTGGTAAAAAGATAACTGAGTGTATGGTCTGATGAGACGTCTTTCAACCTTTTTCATATATCATTCATGGCGATGTAGACAGCCATTTCCTGGAAGTCATTAGGTCTGATAATTGCTTGACAGCACCGTGTAATGACCATGGCATATGAGGTCATTTTACAGGACCAGATGCACCCTATGGTTCAACCCCGGGTTCTCACATCACATTACAAGATTTGTGCAACAATAAACTCCTCACACAGCATATACAATAGAGGTTTTATAAAATCCGAAATAAAATTAAATATCTGGTTTGGCCTTCTAAATTACAAGAGCTAAACATAGATTCTTTACAGAGGATGTTCTGGATCATGAAGAGCTAAATAAATTCCAATCTACTTTATTCCTTGGTAAATAAAATAAAACTAAAAACAGAACCAGAGTTGTACTGCAGGTTGGCTGTTCATTAAATGCAATGTTGAAATAATGGTGCAATTTTCTTTATGCCTCATAGTTTAGACTCTAGTATAAACCATAGGGAAAAAATGAATTGGTATCAATAGACACTATTCTTTTATGCAACCATTTAAATGAACACTTTCTCCACAACTGGTAAATTGCCAAAGCTGAGCTTTGTGGTACACCAACCATTATCAGTTAACATAAGATTTCTTATAACTGAGCAGAATCATGTATAAATAAACTGAATAATGTTCAAAATCATTTAAAATCAGTGACCTGAAAACAAATACAAATAGTCACTATTATTTGGTCCCAGTTAGTACACATAAAGTAGTTACTCCTGGATTCTTCCTCTGAGTTGTTTTATATGTATTTCTCCACATGGAATTTTACTTACATAGCCAATAAAATCACAGACCCTACATTTTTCATCAACCATCACTCCTCATGCATTTGTGCACTGTTTCTCTGGCACAAGATGCAATCAACTGTACATCAAATCATGTCAAGTGGGTTTTCATTTTCATTCCATTATATGCAGCACTGAAATATACATATATTGAAATAACTGATATGTCCATACATTCATTCATCCATCCGTCCATCCATTCATCTTCTGTAGTGCGTATCCTATACAGTGTTGCAGGGAACCTGGAGTCTATCTCGGGGATGCAGGGCACAAGGAGGAGGACACCCTGGAAGGGTCATGATCATACATTACGGGCAATTTAGTGATGCCCATCAGCCTAGAACAAAAGTTTTTGGACTGGTGGAGGAAACTAGAGTACCTGGAGGAAACCAAGCAAGCAGAGAACACACAAACTCTGCACACTGGGTGGAGGCAAAAATCGAACCACCAACCCTGGAGGTGTGAGGCAGCACGCTAAGCCATGGTGCCTCCCCTCCCACTGATACATGTAGTAGTGATATGTGTTATGCAAATAAAGATTAGAACATATACACTATGTTGTTAGAAATGATGGCCTAATATGCTACAGTGTATTTCATGACCACATAATGTCACATGCTTAAAACTCCCTCCCAAAATGTATTAATAATTTAAAATCATCCATTGTGTTGACTTGTGGGTTTGCGTGTGCATGTTGGTGTGTCTGGAAGGGAAATGGAAAGAGGTTCATCTGTCTGATCCAAATGGTGCTTGACGGCCATGTGTATGGTTTTCTGACAACCGTGACCTATACGCCATAGGAAGACAAGAGCCCACACACGTACAACATTAGGATGTGTGTGCTACTTCTAATACGGCTGTGCTAGTCGCCTTAATCAATTTCTGTGTCAGATTACACTGTTATGATTAATGTATTTGTCCTTTGTCTTGACTAGAACAGAATGCCTCTGGCACTAACAGGGGTTTTCACATGTACACACAGATGAACACACATGCACTCACAAACACACCCACCCACGCCGTCTAAACAGAGCAGTGGGGCCACGGTGATCTTTGACACTCAGAGGTAATAGGCTGCACAAACCACAGCAGCAGGAGAGGAGGAAGGTCTCAGATGAGTGAGCTAGCAAGTTTATTTTCTGTACTTTATACAACCACTGTAAGTCATGAAAGTCATTCTACTGTAACAGCCATGGAGATGGCACATGTTTGATGTGCCTGTGTTGTCTGGACGGCAGGGCAGTTTTAAAGTGATGAAGTCATCATGCCTTCGGAAGACCTTAGCACTGGAATGTTACATGTTGTTGACTAAGGCAGAGGATTGTGGGTAGTGTGCATGGACAGGCATGATGGTGTGAGGACTGAGCACTTACAGCTAAATACACATCCCACCCACGCACTGTACACACACCCACACATCAGGACAATCATCAAGCCAATATGAATTAAATACATAGATACAAGTTCACTATCACTGTTTTATGCTATCATATTCACTCTGAGATTTCATTCTGAGAGTTATAATACCAGCGTCACTGACAGAAACCTAGAGTGCTGCAGTCACCATGGGATTAATCATCCGTAGATTTGCGATGAGGTGTTAAATTAAGACAATGACAAAGATGTGGTGTGTATGGGTGTCTGAGGGAGGAGCAGAGTAACAGTACATTGTGAACTACTACTCACTGTACACACCCTTACACACATACACACAGTCTGTCTCTGTGTTAAATTGATAAAAATAGGAATTTACAAGCTTTTACGCAGAAATGATGATGATCCAGGTGCCATTTTAATCAATAGTTTACAAAATCACACCAAAATCTCACCCATGTATGAACAAACTAGAGCAAAGTCTAAAATGATAAATACTACCAATATGAACAAATACTAACACAAGCTTGTACAGTAGGTGTCCAGTCCTCACCTCAAAAGCATTCTAAACTAAATATTAAATATTTCATAAATATTATTTCATTTACATTTTTTTTAAAAATTAAAAAACATTTTCACTTCAACTATAAAGAAACTACTCTTTAAAACCAATGTCATGTAATTGTTATTGTCATAAATTTCATGTTATTTTTCATTAATTTCATTTATTTTTATACTCACAATAGTCATTTACAGTCAGAATGTGTTTTGTTTGTTCATATCAGTGGAAATTTACAAATGTAACTGGTTTAGCTCTTTCACTTTTCCAAAATATAAACTAGCTATTAGAATAATTTAAACCACTACAACCTTAAATGCTTATGCAGGAAGAATTAATGAGCAATTATCTGTTCATTCCAAATTATGTGTGTATCTGTATTCAGTTCCATCCCTAGTGCCAATAATTTTTACACCAGTGCATTTCAGAAAAAAAGCATTAAATTCTGTTAGATTTGAATAAAACTTCATGGTTTCTCCATGTGTTTAGGGGAAAAAGTAAACTACATACCCAAAAGTTTGTTAACACTTAAACATCACACCCATGCTTCTTGATTTAGTTCCAGATCAAGTCCTCTTTGCTGGAGAGGCTTTCTAAAAGATTTTTAAATGTGGATGCAGGGATTTGCCCATTCAACCTTAAGAGCATTAATGAGGTAATCAGTGCTCCAGTTCGTCCAAATGGTGTTCAGTGGGGTTGAGGTCAGGGATCTGTGCAGGACGCTTGAGTTCGTCCACTCCAAACTTGGCAAACCAGCCTGCTTTGTGCACAGGGGCATTGTCATACTGGACCATTTTTTGGCCCTTTAGTTTCAGTGAAGGGAAACTGAAACGCTGCAGTATAACAAGGTAACCAGTACAATTGTATGCTTCTAAATTTTTGGTAACATTTTAATGCATTTTTTATGGATGTACCTGCCCGTTCTGAGGTTTTTACAAAAAACACAAAAACAAACTTGCTTTTTTATAATTTTCCGAAATTTCCAGAACGAAAACTTGCCCATGGTGTTTTTTTTGTTTTTTTTTTACTGGTGATGTGTAAAGTTGCCGGTCAACCCTCTCCTGCAGCGTAGGCTATGTCAGTGCAAGAAGACCATGGGGGGCCCTGACCAAACCAGACCACACACGCACACACACACACACACATACACACACAAAGCATACAGCTGCCAGAGTAATTTGAGATAAGAGAAATAACTTCATATTAATGTTTCAGCAAATTTAGAAAAATGGCCAAATCACAAAAAACCAGCGCATATGTCATATGTCTGTAGAAGGTTAGAGGGTTAAAGATTTGAAGTGTAAGAAAATGTGTGGTCTACAGTCTAACGGAGGTCACCCACTGTCCCAGGACAGGTTCCCATGGTGATGGACGGTTGTCAGATTGTGTGCTGAATGTGTTCCCAGGCTGCTGTATAGGACAGGAGAGCTGCAGCTGTGGGAAAATGGGCCTGTGCAGGACTTTACAGCCACTATTGAGCATGCAGTCCCTGAACCCCCGCACCCCCTGGCAACCAAACTAACCCCAGCCAGTTTGACATAACCAACCATAAACTGTTCAAATGTTTATGTATGAACATTAGCCACCTACTTTAACAGTACAAAATGGGTGCACAGCATTATAAAATGGATTAATCTGATGTACAACTGCTAAGCAAGGCTATAAAATAGTATTCAACAACAGCTACTCATAGAAAATTGGTTGTCTGGATACGGGAAATACAGCAGAATTATTTAGAAGCTCTAAAGTCCCATTTACCTTTAAAGAACCCTTTTTATGTAAGGAATAATGACGTATGTATTGTTATATGAAAATAATTAACAGTGTGAACCAATGTGAAGCTGATTTACTGTTACCACTTTAAAACTGACTGTTTTCCTATAACGGCACACAGGACAGTGTTTTATTCTTCTTATTTGCCAAAATTGCTTCCACAAAACAAGGTCCTGTTATTGCTTATATTGTGAACAATCAGATTCAAGAATTTAATAGCAGTGTGATACAAAAGAGTTTATGTTTTCATCTGCATTATGTATTATGTTCTTATGTTCATGTTTCTACTACCCTTAAACTGCTGAAAGTTAGAAAACACTTCTCCTTCTAATAATAAGGTGCATTGACTATTTTTTCCAGAACACAGTTGTTTTCATTTTACCTTCTCACAAAACCAATCGGATAATGGACTTTTGGAAAATGAAGGCTTTTGGAGTTTTTCTCATTCCTTCCTTAAGTTTCTCTTCCTTTTGCCCAACCCTCTGTTTCTCTGCCTTATGGTCAAACAAAGAAACAGATGCCGAGGCGAGTGTGTTTGGTAGGTAAACGCACTCATGGTTAATTGAGTTTGGTGTGTGCAAGTGTGTGAGAATGTGCATGTGCACAGGGCAGTGTGGGAAGTGTGTGTGCATTATTGGGGGAAGGTCCGTCTTCTGCTGGACAGCATCCCTACTCTGTAAACATTTTGGCCACCTTTTTTTTTATTTATTTATCATGAGATCCAATTATAGAAATTTTGTCCAATTTATTTGTACCGGTGTATTATGAATGTTCAATAACTTTCTTTGTACTCATAACTGGTTTCGGGGAGAGTTTTGTCTACTGGGATGGACATTAATATCTAGAGTGAGTATGTGTCTTGGATACAAATGATTGGTTCAGTAAATTAAAAAAATTAGAGAAATGGGCAGCTGAAAGTCCTACCTGGAAAGTCAGAAAGGCGCATTCTTTCGGAAGGCCCTCCACCCTGTCTCCGTCTGTCACTGTCTCTGCCTGTTCATTCATACAACACTGGCATGTATCGGAGCAGAATCTTCCACCTACTCAGCACTTCACAAGAGACACTAATCTTCTCTCTCAAACTGTGTTAAATCAAGGCTAACATCACAAATTTGTGGTTAACGTCTTATTCCAGTTCTAACATTTATGGAAATCTCCGCTCATCTGACTTATTGCCTTGGTTACACAATGCCGTGGTCTGATTTAGCAGCAGGGGGTTCTAGCTTTAACTGTTGACCTGTCTGAAGGGTTTCAGGTCACACACACACATTTTATCTGCACCACCACTGAGGTTCATTCCACCTGACAATAAGAACATAAAATGCTGATAACCCATTGATCACTTTGAATGGAGGTCAAAAGGAAGGGCCATTCACTCCAGAATTGGCAGGATTGTTAAGGTGCTTTGTTTAATCCACCTAACCACAAGGGATTATCTATTTGGTTTTATTAAACCTTCAACCAGCTAGATCATCATGTAAACCAGCACAGTTTCAGTTTTTGGAAAAGTTATTTTTCTCAGTGGGTTTAAACAACCTTAATGGTTTAACAGGTAACCTAATTCTAGATATGTTTAATGTTGATGCGTTCAAAGGTCCAACAAAAATCTACTCTACTCTGTTTGTGGTAACAGTCTGTGGTTTTATGGTGATCTAATGGGCTTCAGTTGTCCGGATGCCTGCAGTGAAAGAAGAATGCATTGATATCTTCCAGTCATGGCTATGTAGACACAACAAGCAAATGTGGTCTAAAATACAGTTTCATAGTATGTACACTAAATACAGCCTGAAGCTTGAGCTGAGACAAGAATGAATGGATTCTTCATTCAGACCATTAAAAGAGATCGTGATGCAAATAAGAAGTTTAATTCAAGCAATCAGTATTAGTAAGTGAGACAATATTTTGATTTTTTCCACAGGAGGACAATTTCCAGTGAGAGGAACTCTTCAACCTCACACACTTATGTTCATTAAGGGGGGAGAACGGCAATCCAAGATCCATCAAGCTCAATGTCTGAGTGTAATGACATCATTGTGAGATGTAATGAGGGCGATGCTGCCCACACAGGGATTTTGGAAAGACAAACAAACCACAGTGTTTAGAATTTAGCCCGAATAACACAAGACTATGACATCGCTATGCTGACCATCTCTCTCCACCTCCACCCCCTACTCTCTCACTCTCTTTCTCCACCCCTCCTGTCCTGACTGGAGATATAAGGTGAGTGTGTGTAGGGTGCTGCTTGTTTAAGTCCAGTCATCCATCCATTCAGCTGAGGGGTGTGTGTTGGAATTTGTCTGAGGGATTGCCCAGATCCCTGAGAATATCCCCTAATCGGCTGAAACCAGAGAGGTGAAGGTAAGCCATATTCTCTCTCACTTTCTCTTCTCACAAACTTACCTACATGTTGATGATATCTGAATTGTGTGTTCTTGACTCATTTCATGGCATCTGATTACTACAATGGACACTATACTATTGCATAAAGTATTAGTAGCAACAAAGTAATTCATCTGTACATGTATGTATTGGAAATACAAGCATCCCAGCTGACTCAATTCTAATAATTTTGTTTTTTTGTTGTGTCTTTTTAACTTCTCAATATTCAAAGATTGAGAATTGATTTAAAGTTTAATGTTCATGTTTTATTTTGTGAATAGAGTCTATCACTGCAAATTATGAGTTAGTACAGTAAATAGCACTTTTTTTTGCTTTAGCACTGACATGACAGCCCACAGTACTAATTTGCCTAAGACACACCTTTCTAGAGTGTTCAGTTCAGCGCTAAAACTTGTGGGTCTTATGTCATCTGTCGAACAGTATCAGCTGCAGTACATTCAGATTCTCATCAGAGACATCAGATTCTCTCTTATATGAATTCAACATATATGACTCTTTAAATGAGGGTAATAATAAGCCTATTTGGATCATACAAGTAGTCCCCGGAAGTGTCTCAACATTCAGTCCCTAGGAATTTCAACTTGAGCCTGAGCGTGGCAGTATGATGAAGCTCCCCCACTAACAGATAAAGATGAATGAAGAGACGGTTTAGCAAATATCCATTAGATTAAGAGAGATATGATATTTATTCTCCAAGACTAGACCACTCTCTTATTGCTACTTCTGAAATTGTCAGTAGGAGTACTGATCTACAATTTATGTATACGTTTGATCATGGATCATCAATATTAAAAAGAGAGGAGATAGAGGTTATAACACATCCTGAAATAGTCTGCAAAGTTTAAACCACACAGCTGGATTTTTCAAACATTTCTCATTCATATTACAGTTTTATATTACACACCTAAATGGAAAGGTGATAGCAGAGAGGTTTTTGGACTTTTCAGTGCAATATCAAAGTTACACATAGCAGACTTAAAATATGAAAAGTTATTTAGCAGATATAAAACAACCATACATTGCTCAAATTGCAGTGCCTGTTTCCAGCACTCAACTTACTATACAAACTGTATAACACACAAACCATGTTCAAGCACATTTAAAGGTTTTGCTTCAGGGTCTACATACAACACACGTTCCTTCTGAGATTCTCATTCTTATTATCAGCGCAGTGTGAAAACGCTGTAAGCCGAGTAAGTGGATGAGCAGACAGAATGAGTGCTCTGTTGCAGCTGCTGGACACTGACCAGGCCTGAGTGTTACACTGAAATATACTTTTATACTTCCACATCATTTTTCTGTCATCTGAATCCCACATCAAAATCCCACATCTGAAAAATCAAGTAATTGTCAAATCAGCTCAGTTTTGTGTGGTTATTAACATCAGCTAAATTTGATGTGCTTATTTATTAGACCGTTATTTATCAATCCTTGATTCATACTCACCAACAGGTAATGAGCCTGGTCCCGCTTCAATTAGACCACAATTAGATTTTTCCACTTGAGTCAAAACTGGAGAATTGCTCTTTGCCTCTTTGCTTTTTAGAAACACTAAACCTAGTGTGCTTAGCTCACTGGATAGTATATTTAAATAATATTACTTTATTGGCTAGGAAGCTAGGAACACAGATGCATAATAAGACCTAATCAAACAGTGAAACTGATGTGTGCCACTGACAGAAAAATAAAACAGAGCTTCCAGTGTGATGGCTTGTTCCATCGGGTTATTAGTAAATACAAAAAAAGAATTAAACAAACTTTCAGACTTTCACATCTGTTAACAGTAGAAATCCTAGACTATTAAGAATGCAGTGGAGGAATATTTGTTCCAAGCTTTGATTAAGTCCATCTTTCTCTCTCCACCTCTCTTTGGATTTTCCTTCTCCACTCTCTGGACATTTTTGTCCTGTAGTCACAAAACGCCATGCCTCTCACTGATTATTTAGATGTCTCTTTGTTAGTCTACTGATCTGTGTAGACAGAAAGCGGGAGTGAGGGTAGAAATGGAATGCAAGGAAATGGACAGCATGCCTGAAACCATCAGAAGAATAGAGAAATGATGATAGCTCTGTAAATATTGGGTTTTTAGGGGCCAGCTGTATCCAAGTAAGCCCATTGTGTAGCTGTGTGTTTTCTCTTAACCTGCCCTATTTGTGCCATGAGGTGTTAATTTTACAAGCTTTGTTTATTGGCTGATGTGCTGCGTGAGATTCCAACAGAAGGGGTGAACAAAAGGTAGATGAGAGTTCCTTCTGTCCTGAGGCCAGAGGCCATGTTTAAGAAGGCCTTCAGTATAAGGGCTTACTGACACATGATCCATTGTCCAAGCAGTTATTCAACAGTGGCAGAATATTTGACTGGGAAACATACCTGCATGAGCACCAGTGTCAGAAAACAAATATTCCATTAATTATGACTGAAAGCTTTAGATAATAAGATACTATGACTAGTTTTTATTCATTTGTTCTGCAATTTATATGACTCTCTGCTATACACTGCAGAAGTCAAATAAAACAGTTGTACTGCAATGTGATAAACATGTCCCAAAGTGTTTTATTCTTATTCCTATTTTAAAACAATCTCCCATTTATTATAATTTTATTTATTACTCATCTATTGTTGTACAACTTTACTGAAACAAGGTAGTTCCTGATATCACATAGTTATATCAGGTATAAACAATCAATCCGTCGTTTATTAATACATCAACCCCTGCACTCTGAAGAATATTGGGAAAGTTACAGCTTTTTCTTTCACTATTACACTGACACTGAAGACTCCTTCCAAAATTGGTTGCTGGCATATGTCTGTCATGTGGACTTGTGCACATGCTCTGTAGTGTAGTGACGGTTTGACTAAACAACTCACTTTCAGGTTTGCATTGCAAATGGGTGTGTCACGTGAGTTTAAGAGTGGTCTGTGTGTCTAATTGAGAGAGAGAGAGAGAGCGAGAGAGAGAGAGAGAGAGAGAGAGAGACAGACAGACAGAGAGAGAGAGGGAGAGAGAGAGAGAGGGAGAGAGAGACAGACTTTTCCATCCCTAATTCCCTAACAGCATACCCAAAGATAGATTTAAATTAAAAAGAGGGGCATCTGATTAAATCTGTGTGGATTGTTTTTAAAGAATAATACTGCTTTTCAGAGCTTTACCTTGTGTTTGAGCAGAAAGTTCAAAGCACATTACAGTAGAACCAACTCAAACAATATCGCAGACATGAAAATATCAAGACAGTATGTGTAAGAATTTAGTTCAGATGGTTCAGATATATTTAATGGTGCGTAGGACATTCACAGCAGTGTTATGGTTATAATATTTGCAGTAGGTTTATCTTTTTATCACACACAACGCATACTGTGGAGTGTATTATGAATACAATGAGCTACATGTTTATGGATCATAGTAATCACAAAATTAGAAGACTAAAGCAAGATCTATATCTATATATATGTGTGTGTGTGTGTGTGTGCATTGTGCATTTGTTGTTCAATTTGCTGCATTTACTCACATTTTACACTTCATAACGTATTTGTACACATATACGCAAGGGGAGTGTCTTATACCAAAAAAATTCAAATTTAAGAAATCTGTAAAATCTGAAGAATAACCTAAAGAAGGATCATGTAAAGAATGTAATACCTATAGGCTATTATATATACATATTAGCATACCTGCATCATCAGCATAGCATTTTTATTATGCTAGCTAACATTTGGGTGAGAAGAAGTGCATTAATAATCTGCACTGACTACTAATAATAGTCAAGACTTCTACAATATTAGTAGAATAATAATTTTAATAGTTACATCAAGGTGTTCAAGGTGATGGACATTCATTATAATTTAGAAAACATTATACCACTCACTCACAGTCCGTTCATCTCACGGGCTGTAAACCTAGTGCCTTCAGAGAAAGGTCATGGGAACACATTACATATTAGCCACTGGATAACTACATACAATAAATCATTTCATTCAAGGGTTATTTAAAGTACTTGAACCATGATTTTAGTTCTCATGACCTAACTAGCTAACAGACTTGCTAAAATAAACACCTAAACATGCTAAACCTCTGTAGATATTATAGAACATTTTCTTACACTTTATATCATCTCTATATCATTAATATCTTTTTGCACTTACAAGGTAACTGACAAACTCTAAAATGTCTAAATGTTTGTCAGGTTAACTGCAGTTTACTCTCAAACACAAGCAGGTGACTCAACCAAAACTATCTTTGTTTTTTGCATCTTAATGCGGGTAAGTTGGAATTAGGTTTTCCTGAATGATGTTCATGATATGTGACTACTGTCCCTGAGCAAAAATCACACCCAGGCAGTTTCTGGAACTTTGGGAGTCTTAAGTGACCCACCTCACATTCAGACAGACAGACAGACAGACAGACAGACAGACAGACAGACAGACAGATAGATAGATAGATAGATAGATAGATAGATAGATAGATAGATAGATAGATAGATAGATAGATAGATAGATAGATAGATAGATAGATAGATAGATAGATAGATAGATGGATGGATACTTTATTTAGGGAAATTCCTCACATTCACCTCCCCAATCATACCTCTCAAGTTACAGAGCAACCACAAGCTCAGTGTCCCTTGATGCTGAAAGATATTATTATAAAATATACACTTCCGTATATGAATTATTTAAAAAATAATAATAATAATAATCCTGCATTATTACAGTGCCCCCTGGTGGTTCAAAGACTTTAAACTCCTTATATGTATGGTTATAGGTTGTGAAAATTAGGAAGCAGGGACAGACTCCATTCTAACTTTTTTCTCTGTTCATTTTGTTGTTTTGTTTTTTAACAGTCACAAAGTCTTTACCCCAGAAATTTGTGAAAAGTCAAAAAAATAACCTTTAATTTGGATGTAGGTCAGATGGTGAAGCTATAGCTTTGGAATAAATTAAGCAAATCAGTAGCCCTGAACTTATGAATATTCTTTTAAAACACATACATTTGCAACTGTACAAATCACACATTCCAAGAACTGTACCCTGACTACAGACAGTACTGCTTCATCTTAAATAAATAAGACTCAGTGTCCCCATGGCATGTCTGTGTGAAAATCACCAACTGCCTGAGAAAGGTCAAAGTTCTATGCTGTTACTCCAAAACTCTAATACACTGTTTTTGCAGGCTTTGACAAACCTACATGAAAGTAATCTAGGGAAATCTAGTACAACTCAGTAGAAAGTGATAATAAAGGTAATAAAGCTGTCAAAATATGTCTATTTGCAACATTATGGATTAAGCTGAGAGAAGAAAATCAAAATGGTTCAATATGTAGGAAGAAAAAAACAATACTCAAGGAAGCAGAACAAACAGGAGGAGAGGAGAGGAAATTAATGAAAGGAGAGGAGAGGAGAGGAGAGGAGAGGATATGAATGAGAGGAGAGTAGAGTAGAGGAGAGGAGAGGAGAGGAGAGGAGAGGAGAGGAGAGGAGAGGAGAGGAGAGATCTGTAGCTGCTGTTGTATCCTGGACAGATTGGAGAACAGTTTTTAGGTATGGCAGACATCATATGTTAGTGATTTTAATGTCTTTGTCCATTATACTACAAATTAAAGCATCTGCACTTCAAATACCAGCAGGAAATGCATACACATGCACACACTTTTCTATCATACTGACCTGGGTCACATGGATCAATCTGCTGCCAGTTTCTCCCTAACTTCCTTTAATATTATTTTATAATACTCATAATATCTGAAATTTTAACCTGAGTTATACAAAGATGTTATGATACTACAAAGTGTAGAGGACTTCCGTTTTAATTGTAATGCATTTGTCAAATGTCTCAGTGCAGTAAATTTCACACACACACACACACATACACACACACACACCCTAAAAGGGCAATTCAGAGAATGCTGTATATTTCACAGTCTTGTTCCATTTCTCACAGAGGCAAGGATGAGAGGAAATAAGGAAATAACACACAGCTGGGACAGGGTTTATCACCACACTCAAACACCCCATAATGCCCTGCAAATAATTCCTATACAAAGTTGACTTTGAGCTTTGACTGAAGTGAAAGGCAACATTTCCTGTTCATTAGCTCATGCACCAGTTGTCTTGCAGAGTGGAAGATACAGTATCTATTTGTACAGATTTAGTTTTACTAACTGTATTAAAAGGTAATAATGTGCGGACCAAATCATCAGCAACTGATAATTAATAATCAAATAAAATCAATAAAAAACTGCTTGCCCTGTTGGGCTGGGAATCCAAGACAGCAAAATTGGCCATGTTCTCTAGAAATCCAAGCAACACAAGAAAAATCATGTGTATCTTTGAACTGGTGTTTTAGTGGAATAGGGTAGTGCTTCCTCAGAGTGTGTTCAGTTGCCCTGTGACATAGCAGGAACAGCATTTTGAAAAGAAGAAGCTGTTGCAAGCCTTCAACATCCCCACTGTCATCTGATGGTAGAAAATTAACTCTCCTCTCCTCTCCTTTCAATCATTTCCTCTCCTCTCCTCTCCTCTCCTCCCCTCACCTCTCCTTTCATTTCCTCTCCTCTCCTCTCCTCTCCTCTCCTCTCCTTTTCTATTTTTTTGGTATGTAGTAATTAAGTTCTATCATATATATTAACTTTCTAAAATATATACACCTATTTTGTGGGAAGCGTCAGGGTCTCTTTCTGCAAGGGTTTAATTAGGTCTAATATTAATAACATAGTATCTATTAGAGACGTAATATCTAAGCTATTCTTAATCTAATACAATCTAATTTAACAGCGTGAGTATCATAAATATTCACCATCCTTGAACTTTTAAATACTTTAGCAATACTGAAATTAATTTAATTGAGATCTATACAACCTACACAAAGTAGCTCATAATACTGAAGCTTGGGGTAATATAGTTTGCTGTTATTTACAAATAAATTTCAGAAATGTTTAGCTTGCATATATACACACTCCTGTTGCTGTAAAAGCCCTAACTTAGTTCTGGCACAACCAATTGCCATTAGAAGTTTCATACCAGTATGCAGTTGAAGTTACATGTAATTTCAGAATAAACCTGTTTATGGAATGCCACAGAGAACATACCTAAACAAACTGCATCTTGAAGAACAATGAACTATCAAAACTAGGTTGTTATAGAAAGGTCAATAAAATGAATCGTATGCTTATAAAAAAAAAATCTGCCAACCTACAATATTTGACACCATTATGTACATTATTAAAGCTTGGAAAGAATATGGCACACCCATGATTGGAGGAGGACATCCACTAAAAATTAGTGGCTGGGTATAGTGGTCACTAGATGCAACAAAGAGGGTCTGTAATGTATTAACTAAATACTTATTTGCCATATACTCACAGATATTTTTGTATACACGGCACTGGGACACCATAAACATGTTTTTTTTAAACAATTTTATGAAATGTGTCTTTGTTATAATACTAGAGACATCATATGTGTTATGCGGCTATATGTTTGACAATTAAGTGATTATGCTCATGAGTGAATAAATAAGTGATTGATTGTTTAATTGTTTGTTTGATTGGTTGATTGATTGATTGATTGATTGATTGATTGATTTCCACAGGCCATGGCTCCTTTCCTGGTGGTTTTAGTACAAGTGGTATTATTACCATCTGTTTGTGGAGGTGCATATTATGGGCACAAAGCACATCATCAACAGCACCAGCCCATACCTCATATACCTCACAAAGGTATAGGAAAAGAGATGCCTCATATGCAGCCTCACCATTACAGGAAAGAAATACCACAATTACCTATGCATATGAACAAAGGCAAGGACAAAAAAGGTGATCATTTTTTCATCCCCATATAACTAAATATCTATGATATATTAACTGTGAGAGATATCCCATCAGATATCTCTCTATGTCATGTACCATTCTTTGAGTTTTGTGCAAATATTATCATGTTTTCCTGTGTACAGGTGAGACCATCCCTAGGGGTGTGCAGGGACTTCCAGGAGAAATTGGACCACAAGGACTTCCTGGACCAAGAGGACCACCAGGGCCTGCTGGTCCTCAAGGAAATGGTATGCCAGGTCCTCCAGGAAATCCAGGTGCGCCTGGCCCCCCAGGGTTGCCGGGTGTTGGTAAACCAGGAATGCCAGGAATGCCAGGGAAGCCTGGTGGTATGGGACCACCAGGAGCACAAGGTGAACAGGGACCTGGTGGAGCACAGGGGCCACCAGGCATGAAAGGACCACCTGGCCCCCCTGGACTCCCGGGCTTGCCAGTAAGTGGGAAGCCAGGCGGCCAAGGGCCACCAGGACTGGCAGGACCCAAAGGTGAACCAGGGCACAAAGGTCTACCTGGTCTTCCAGGGTTGCCTGGGCCTAAAGGGGACAAGGGAATCGGACATATTGGGCCACAAGGTCCAAAAGGCCCACCTGGGGCTCCAGGACTACCTGGGCATAAAGGATTGCCGGGAGTTGGCAAGCCTGGACCCCCTGGTTTGCCTGGAGCACCCGGTAAGGAAGGACAACCTGGACCACCTGGACGACTTGGTCCAGAAGGTCAACCAGGCTTGGAGGGCAAACAAGGACCACAAGGACTGCCTGGCATTGGAAAACCAGGTGAGGTTGGATTGCCAGGTCAGCCAGGTGTCCCAGGTCATAAAGGACTACCAGGGCCACCAGGTTTGCCAGGAAAGCCTGGATTACCTGGATTTGGAAAACCAGGATACCCTGGCCCAAAGGGTGACAAGGGGATGGGAGGGCCACCTGGACTTCCAGGACCAAAAGGTGACAAAGGATTTGGAGGTCCACCTGGTATGGTAGGACCCTCAGGACCCAGTGGTCCTCTTGGCCCACAAGGACCAGTAGGACCTCCTGGTGGTATTGGTGCACCAGGACCTAAAGGAGAGAGAGGTGAAGGTGGAGCAAAAGGAGAACCAGGGCATATAGGAAAGCCAGGACCTCCAGGAATTGCAGGCCAACCAGGTCAAGCAGGTGAGAATGGTGAACCTGGTCCACGGGGACCAGCAGGACCTATTGGTCCCAAAGGAGAAGGTGGAGAGAAGGGTCAACCTGGGTCTCTTGGCCCTTCTGGTATGCCTGGCCCTAAAGGAGAAGCAGGTGCACCTGGTCCTGAAGGGCCTCAGGGTCCTAAAGGCATTCCAGGGCTTACAGGACCAGGGGGACCAATTGGACCACCTGGAGTCCCTGGGCCTAAGGGAGAATCTGGTCCTCCTGGTAAGGCTGGTCCTCCAGGTGAGGGAAACCCTGGTGCTGTAGGCCCTCTTGGTCCTCCAGGGCCTCCAGGCCCAATTGGTTCCCCAGGCCAGGCAGGTAAACCAGGTCCTCCTGGTCCTCCAGGACCTCCTGGACCAACTGCCGTAAACCCTGAACTCATGGGTGTTCTGCCTGAGATGGGGCCAGCCCTGGATGGAGTAAAGGCTAGTGGGCATATGAAAGGAAAGAAGTATGGAGGTGGAGCTGATATAATGGGTTCTAGTGGTCTAGAGATGCCTGCTTTTACTGCACAACTGACTACAGCCTACCCTCCAGTTGGCACACCAGTGGTATTCGACAAGCTATTGTATAATGGCCGACAGAATTACAACCCACAGACAGGTGTGTTCACCTGTGACCTACCTGGTGTCTACTATTTCTCATACCATGTGCATTGCAAGGGTTCCAATGTGTGGGTGGGTCTGTACCGAAATGGAGAACCTGTGATGTATACATATGATGAGTACAAGAAGGGTGTTTTGGACCAGGCATCTGGCAGTGCTGTGGTTCCGTTACAGCAAGGAGACACTGTTCATATCGAGTTACCATCTGAAAAGGCATCTGGACTCTATGCAGGGCAATATGTCCACTCTTCTTTCTCTGGTTTCCTACTCTACCCCATGTAGATCAATGAAGAAGAAGAAGGAAGCATGAGAGAGAAGCAATCAAAAGGAAATAAGAAGAGGCATGAAATGAAAAACATTTACATGGGTTTAACATCAGAATTACAGGAAATGACCTCATGAAACTGTTCCTGTGATGTCTCTCCAATGATCATGCATATGTCTAGTATTGTGTATATGCAGACACTATACTACCTGTACAAAGACTCTAGCAACAACCAATTGCATTTAGTTAAAATAATATAATTGGAGATTTCTAGAAGGAATCAAGCTAATGTGGTGCTATTATATGTTAATTTGTGTACTGAGCTTTAGAGTGTTTGGGACACATGGGAGTATTTCCTATTTTATGACAATGTGCCATATGTAGGATGACCAAAGTGGCAGCTGCCCAGATATGACAAGACAAACCTATTTTTTCGAAGAAAAAAAAAGAAAATTATAAATTAATTGTTCTGACATATTTAAATATTAATTGAAATGTACTGTATAGTGAACATATTCTAAAGAATTACCATTTCATAATGATGCATTCCCCCTATATTTTTATCTAAATGTAATGTTTTTGCACAGACATAATCTTTCCATACCCGTTCTAATTAGTAAATAATACAAAAAAACTGTAATGAGAGCAAGTATGTGTGTGTATGCTACCCGCTTGTGAAACGAAGTGAATTGGAAAATGAATCTGACTGTTCAGAGGTACCTTATCACATTGCTCACTTGTTTTGAAAACCACTGAATAAATACTATTAAAAATTAAAGTTACATTTAGGAATTTAAGCCCTTGTACAGATCTCACACACTTAACATGACCATACATTTCAGTGCACATTAAAACAGCATATTAAAATATCTTCCATCCATCTATCTTAATATTCTTCTTCTTTGTATCTTTCTTATCAATTTTCTTACCATAAATTGAAAACCTTTACATCTGTGCTTGCTAATTACTGATTGATTAAAAGTTAAAAAGGGCTTGGAGAATTTGAGAATTGTTTACTTTTTCCCTTTACATAAATGGTAAAAGATGAGTAATCCAAAATGAAGCCAAGTCTAAGCTTTTTTAAATACTTGTGTCTCTTTTTTTTATAAATAAAGGATTTATATCCATTACAAAATGTGTTTTCATTGAAGAGTTGCACTTACACACAGGCACAAGTATATAGAATATAAATAATGAGGATAATTAGAAACACATGAAAAGTATATTTTGGTCATTTATCACCCGATCAGTCATGTCCATGTTTTACAGTTTGCATTTGATTATGAAACAATGACATGCCATTTTAGGAGAGAAATAAACAAACAAATAAATAAATTGCAGAAATAACTGAATCAATAGGTCTACATAATTATATACTTAGTCACAATGTGAAATCTTTATACAACTCAGAGTTACTAATGAGCAGAGAATAAAAAATATTCAGCCAAGTGGATCAACAAGGTAACTGCATCTAATACAGCAGCAAATAAGAACACAATCCACAAAGTTGTTGTGGTGCCTGATACGCACCAATGACACACACACATTGTCATGTCATTGTCAGTGCTACACTCATGGGAATGGACCCATTCCCATGGTGGATTGAGGTAGAGGAGGCCTGATAAATTAAACATACCAACATCTGTATACTTACAAACTGTTTTTCCAAATTCATCATCAACATATTCTAAACTTGTACAAACATAATAAACTGGACAATAATTACTGCACAATAATTGCACAACATATAAGATGCTGGTCTAAGTAACAATTCATTTATTGAAGCGACAATATTTTATTTTCAGTTTTATTTCTAAATTTTTTATTATTTACTATATTTTCCAGTCTATCAAATTGCCCTGCTTCTTAAGATTAATGTTTACCCAATTTACCAGAATTGTGTTGCCCCAGAATTAATGCTGCATGTTTGGCCCAATTTAAAATTGTCATGATTGTTTTGTTAGTGTAGAAAATGTGTAATGATTTATTACACACTGACAATGTCATGTCATTTGTTTTTTCCCTCAAGGTTTTTGGGTTCATTGTCAACTTTGCTGATGACTGCACCCTGTTCCAACAATTAAGTCATATTATTTCAAGCTTTTCCATTGCAAGGGCTTAGTAACATACGTTCTAAACTTTTACTTATGGGGCCAGAAAACAAATATTGGATTTAACCTCTCCCTTATGTCCACCCGAATTCACCATTCTACCACTAAATGATTTTATTTGTCTAGTCTTACGGTGCAAACTATTCGTTGTCCAGTTTATGCCCAGTATACTCTGACATAATGACCATCCCCAAACTCATCGCAGAGTGGTGGTGGTGGTGGTGGTAGTGATGCTGATGATGATAATGCGCGGATGTTGCTGCGCATTGTTTGGAGGGCGGAGTGAGATAAACCCATACTGCGCATGCGCAGGCCAGTACGCTGTGATAGTCTGGAACGCTATTGTGTAGCGCCTTGTCGGATTTCCGGCGGATTTTATTTTTTAAACCTCTTTCGCTTCTACGCCGTGATTTCAGCTACCCGATAGTAAGTGATGTGCTCGTTTTTTATTCATATGAGCGCTTGTTAAAAAGATAGAAAATAACAAAAAACAGAGAGAGAGAGAGAGAGAGAGAGAGAGCAGCTGTTTAAATACCTCAGCAGGTGAAGCCTCGCATCATTCAGTCACATACACCAGGAACAGCTTCAGACTTGCTGTGATCTGGAATAAGATTAGTCACATAATCATATCTATTTAAGCACTGTTCTTTTTCAGCAAAACAACCCTGCATTGTCGTGTCATTTAAAATATCTGACTAGCCTTTAACTAGCAATGTAGGCCTTATTGATGCAGTTTTTATGAGTCATCTTGTAAGTGATCTGTTCTGGTGTTATTTATAGTTCAATAGGTTGATCAAATCTCTTTGGGATAAAATAGCCAAATGTACTGTCCTTCAGGTTAGATAAACTCATATCTATAATTACATAGTATTGGATGCATTTGATTTTATTGATTTCTTTTTTTATCCATTTGCTGTAAAGTCATTGTTCTTGTTTACTTCCTGCATTTGGTTTGTTAATGTCCAGCATGAGGCAACATATACTGCCCCTGCATATCTTAGCACTATTCTATATCACTGTATATTATCATGTGGGGGCTGATAGTAAATGCCATTTTTGTACAGGAGTCATGACATCACGTGCAGGCCCGAGAGCTGCCGGGACTGATGGGAGTGACTTCAAGCACAGGGAGAAAGTTGCTCCTCATTATCAGATGAGGTAATATCTTAAACAATAAACCCACAGTGAGCATGTTTTGTTTTTGTTTTTTTTTATAAAATGGCCAGCCCAGGTCCTCTAACTTGATCCTAATTTGACTTCTCTGTATTGCAGTGCTTCATTAAAGTCTGAGATCAAGAAGCTGACCATTGTGCACCTCGTTATATGGTTACTTATAGCCTCCCAGGTGACAGTTTCCCACTTCAAACTGTTCTCCCATGATGTGGTGGCCATGCCCTATCAGTGGGAATACCCATACCTCCTCAGCCTGCTGCCCTCGCTGCTGTCAGGTATGGCCATGCCCAAGAACAACATTAGCTACCTGGTGATCTCCATGATCAGCGCCGGCCTATTTTCTGTGGCTCCGCTAATCTTCGGTGCCATGGAGATGTTCCCGGTGGCACAGCAGCTGTACCGACATGGCAAGGCTTACCGATTTATCTTTGGCTTCTCGGCGGTGTCGGTAATGTACCTGCTGATGGTGATCGCCATTCAGGTGCACGCAGGGCAGATTTACTACAGCAAGAAACTGCTGGATGCCTGGTTTGACTCCACACAAGAAAAAAAGAAAAAATAAAGGGACAGTTGATGAAGAACTGGTTACAAGTCATGCTGTTGTATATTACTCAAAGTTTTGACGTGCATGGAATTATCAACAAGGTCTGAATGCACACCTAAGATCAAATGGACATACATACCACTGGGTTTATTTACAGATTATTCTTTATGCAGTGACCACTATCAATATATGTAGACAGATTTATATCTGACAGGATATTACAAATGATACTTCAGCTGACAGTCAGGTGAGGTGTGTACTAATGTACAGGAATACAGTAGAGCTTATTACAGCATTTAACTGCTTTTTAATTCACTGGTCTTTTAATGTGTACACATTAATAAAATGTTTCAGTCACTGTATTGTGTTTTAAACTACTGATACTAACATATGCATATGTTATCACTAACTATTTAAACATAATTAAAGTTCATTGCTTTTGAATAAGACTGGAGATGAATTGCCAGGGTCTGGGACACAAAACATATTTCTGAGCAAGATATTTGTCCTGTTTAACAGCCCTACCTTGGCCATCAGCTGAGCACAGGCTTTTTAGCACTACTACTAGAATAGAAAATCTCATATAAACTATAAACTCACTGGTCATATTAATAGGAATACCTATACATCTGCAGAACGTTTCTTCTGACAGAACTCCTGCTCACTGTTTTTCTGTTTTTTTTGTTATATGTAAAAATACCAGTAGATCAGCACTTTCTGAAACTCAAACCACCCATAGTCAAAAAATACATACATTTTCATTATGTTGTTCAAGATAAGTTTGTCTTAGCAATGACAGATACAAATCCTGTACAGTGGCCAGAGGGATTTTGAGCCATTTCTCTGGAAAACAAGTCGCCTGTTCACTATGTCATGCTGGTGAAGGAAAATGTTCTATCACTCCTCCAAAACACACAAAAAATGGCTTAATAAAATTCAGAAACAGTGACTGTAGGTCATGGGATATATTCAACTACACTTTCATGTTACTCAAACCACTCCGTCTCCAGTCTTGCTGTGTGTATTGGTGCATTATCATCCAGATACATGGCAGCACCTTCAGGGTACAGTGTTTGAACCACTGCCCATACATGGTCCCTCAGAATTATTCGGTAGTCCTTGGCAGTGATATGTTCATCACACATAGTGGGTCTAGGGAACACCATGATTGCAGCCCAAAACTTCACATTCACCCCTGTGCTTCACTCTAAGAACACACTTCTCTACACCATAACTCTCCTAGATGTGTGAAAGACAGTGAAGGTGGACTCATAGAGCAATACATGTCTCACCTTCTCCATAGCCCAAGATTTTCACTGCTGTCACTACTAAAAGTGATGTTTGTCATTGACACAAGTGACCAAAAGTTTGGCTATAATGCACAACAAAGATTTGTCTACATTGTACTCAGATATCTCAGCCAATACGTTGTGTGGATTGAAAATTTTATGTACAACTGTTCTATTGCTCTGGTCTTAGCAGGGATCAAACCTGAATCTTTGTTGTAGTTGCGATCACCTGTGTGCAGTTTATCAGACCCACAAGCAGGATAAATTAAAACCACTAGTTTTTTTCAAAACTACAACAGAACACTGGACAAATACAATGTGATTAACAAAACAGAAACCGCACAACAAACAAAAAAGAGTGACTGACCAAGACAGACACAAAAAAGCTGGACAAAACAGCTGGACAAGAGCTGAACAAAACATTAGGTCGAATGAGAAAACAGACACAGAAATCAGAACAATAGGATGGGCGTGGCAAATCAGTGGGAAATCAGTGAAGATTGGGCACTAGACCACGCATATGTAGCCGTGAAACATCCGTCACAATGTTGGCCAGTGTTTCAGTTTCATTGTCTATCCCCTGTCCCCTGTGTGTGTATATATATATTTCCAAAAAGTTCTGATGATTCTGTTGTTACTGAAACTGTCAGTTCTGCAGAGATGAAGAGACAGAACAGTAGTTTTTTTTCTACATTTCCATGTCCTCATTACTGCCCAGATGCTACACATTTCTGCTCTTTTCCAACTTGCACAACACAAAAAGGGATAGAGCAAAATCGTTGAACATCTTGCCATGGATTAACAGAGCGAAGACCTACATCAGAACATGATATTTGTTCAGGTGTGATTTTTACAATTTAATTTCATCCATGAAGGAAGCCGATAAACCTGGGTATTACGAGCTGAGAAAGCTGGGTGTCAGCTATCAGACTGATGGAAGGGTTAATATGTTATACAATTATAACACCAGTCAGTAGGTGGCACAGTGGTGCAGTACCACCTCACAGCTCCAGGTTCCCCGAGTTGATCCTGAGCTTGGGTTACTGACTGCCGAGTTTGCATGTTCTCCCTGTGTTTGCATTGGGTACTCTCAGGGTCTTCAGTTTCCTCCCAATGGCAGGTAGACAGACTGGCTATGATAAATTGCTGCTAGATGTGTGTGCATGGTGGATTGTTGTCCTGTTATTATGAATTCTTACACCTTGTGCCCAGCATTATCGGGATTGGCTCTGGATCCACAATGACCCTCACTGAAATGACTGAATGTTGACAACACATAGTGGAAGTTTATAGAGGTGAGAGGCCCAGAATCAATCCTTGATAACATTTAAGTAGCATTTGAAAACTTTATCAGATGTACTTCTCCAGCCAGTCAAGTATGATCACAAAATTAACTGTATTAAAGCTGCAATGAAGTTATTGAGAGCTGAGATAGAAGTTGAACAAATTTTAAAAGATTAATTCTCAAAAGTTTTACAATGTGTTAATTATTGTAATAAAAATATTGTAATAACTATCCCATTCATTTTTATGTTAACCAGATGCATATTATCATCCCAGCTATATTGCCAAACACTGTTGAGAGTTAAGATCTACAAAGGTCACTTTATCTATACAGTTATGGGACCCAGTTGGGTCCAAAGTTCCTTTTCCATGCAGTATTCAGGATGAAGCAGGTCACCTGATAATACTACTAGGTAAAGGGTACAGAGGAGGAAGAAGGGAACATAAGATAGAAAAAGATTATGAAAGGATCACCAGTAAGATCGTCAAAATGAGAATTCCCAGATTAATCATCCCCAGAACAGCCATTTGACATGCATGATACAACTGACACTTTTTCTTATTCACCTTAGAAACACTGAATGTTTTCTGTTATCTGGGTTCTCTTTGTTATTTTTAAAAAGTTATCCTGGTTGTACCACAGTGTTGCTTGATATGACCACTACTATGTCTAATCACTCAGTTCTGTAATCCAATCATCAAACTCAGGGGCAGGGTGAGTAAATCCACCGCGCATGCGCGACAGTGTGTTTGCCACGTACAGGTCGAGTCACTTCCGGATGTGTAGCGCTGCTAGTCCAGTGGAAACTGGTCCTGCCAAAACACTGTATACCGCTGCGGGATCAACAGCCTAAACTCCAGGTACTAATTAATCATGCTATTACAGTGGTAAAAAATCGTTTGTTTGTGTAACGTGCCACACATTAACTATTAATCTGTAACGTGTTTAAGGCTCCCGACCCGCTAACTAACACAGCTGACTCTGACTAGCTAAGTGAGTGTTAGCATCAGTTTAGCCTCTGGAAAGTGGGGCAAACAAAAAAAACAGTTCGGGACGAAGTACGAGTTTTTACATTATTAGAGCATTGTATGTGTATTGTTTCGAAACTTTGTGACCAGTGTATAATTTCTCGTTTTCTTTATGTTAATGTTCTTTATAAAACAGTATTTTATTTTTGCCTTTTTGCTCTTTCCATTGACGCCGGCAAAGATGCATTAAGCTAAAGAGTGCGTTTCTTACAGGAAGCTGCTGTGACAGCTGCCGGTGCGTTATTTTTGCACCTGTTTTCTACAAATGCACCTGGGTCGTTATTGGTTAAGCAGCTGCGCGTGTGTTTTGAAGTACAGCGCTGATTGGACAGCCGGACACAAATGCCCAGAAAACGGGTGTAGAAAGAAACAACGCTTTGTTAAGAGTAGATCACTATTTGGCAGGCTTAAAATGTCCTGCCAGCAACGCAGCAAAAATGGCCTGCTGATTGCGATACCATTCCGAACACACAGTTTATTCATTTTCCCGAAGTGACTGCTTATTCTTATATACTGTACAGAACTTTAAGAAAGGATTTTTCAAATTTATAAACACATCTTTCCAGCTATTTTTATTTTAAGTATTTTGGCTGCAGAAAAGAATTTACACTGTACTAAGCTAGCGGTATAGCTGCGTTAGCTGTGTAGCTAATGTGTAGCTAGTGAAGTGTAGCGGCCTCGCCCATTTCACTGCCAGAAAGTCTGGCAAACTTATAAATGACGTTTTAGTTTACGTGCCACTTAACTACAGGTTAGTAAAGAGTGCTGTGAATAGCGTTTCCTATAAGCAGTCCCGATGTTAATTCTTTAATACCTGATTCATGTTGTGATTGTGAATATCTTTGTTAGATGTAGAAGAATACACAGCGAGGCTGAGAGCTTTCTTTAACCGGTGGTCAGATACTGGTCTGATCAGCCACATGGCCATTAGGTGTCTTATAAAGCTCTGCTCTCTCTTTATTTATATATATATATATATATATATATATATATATATATATATATATATATATATATATATATATATATATATATATATATGCTGATTAAGCTGAGTTTTATTGTTCTCCTGTTTTCACCAGTCATGCATCAGTAGCTCTGTTTTCCCATCACTAATACATCCTTCACTCACAGGCTTCCTTTCCTTTAACCTGTGCTGGTGGAACTGACCAAAGTCTGTGCTGAGAAAGCCAACTCATTCTCCTGCTCTGACCCTTAGACTGTTGTGTGGCATTACAGTTAGTCTGTAGTGCTACTGAAACCCAGTCAGACGTGTCTCAGGTTACCAGGGCCCTAATTAAAGGTCTTGTGTTCCTTTCTACGGTTTCACCGGACTCTTCTGCATATCATATTCCTTTCAAATAGGGTCAGCGCGCAGCGTGCCATGGTCATCAGTGATTCAGTAGGTGCAGGATTAACCCTTAGAAGACCTTAGTGCTGGTGTTGTTGTTGTTGCTTTGCTAAACATGAATTTTAAATAAATTTGGTCCACAGTATGTTGGCTTTTTTTGTCAGTTTTTTTGGATTTTGTAAGTATCACAAGACCTGAAACTGAAAAAAGTGGTATTTTACAAGTCAGAAAATGGGGGAATATACATATATTTTTCTGTAAAACAGTGAAAAACATCATCAGGCTGCTTGTGGTCAAACACATTTCATGTCTGGGCTATTGATGTATTTTTTTTTGGGGCATGTTTTCTAGGTTCAACACCCAGTAGTTTTGCGTGTAAACGTAAACCAAATCAAAAGACAGACCGTTTGATGACATGAATTTTATGCAGAGTGTAACTATTCAAATATTTCCAGCAGCTGTTTTCCCTGTTATTGTTGTGTTAATGTTCCAGTCTCTGGCAGGGGAAAAGTTTCCTAAAAAAATCCAAACAGATGTCTTCTGTTTTTGTACAAACACAAATGTGGGTCTAAAGAAACTTTTGAAACTTTTCATATATTTTCCCCCTTTTGTTTCAGCAAGTGAGATTTTATTGCTGTAAAATTACATTTCCATTCATCTGGAGTAATAAAATGGGTATTCATCTTTTCTGCAGCAGTTAGGTCTGGGTAAATTTCTGCTCTAATATTAAAGTAGAAAAGGTTGTAGGGTTGTTTTTGTTTTGAAGGTGCCACCAGTTCCATGGCTATTTGTATATAACAGGCCCCCTGTGTTAAAAATGTGGGAATTTCTTATGCATGTGAATATGCAGTCATAGCTCACACGGTGTTTCAGTGATCACGTGTGTTTCAGCAGTATGAATGGACAGCTGGACCTGAGTGGGAAGCTGATCATCAAGGCTCAGCTGGGCGACGACATCCGCCGCATCCCCATCCACAATGAAGACATCACCTATGATGAGCTCCTGCTCATGATGCAGCGCGTTTTCCGCGGCCAGCTCCAGAGCAGTGACGAAGTCACCATCAAATACAAGGACGAAGGTGCAGATTCAGATTAAACCTTAAACTAGTGAAGAAATCTTGTAGAGCTGGCTGTTTATCCTCTTTGGCAGGAACTCCAGTGCTCCTGTAAGGTTTCTGATGATCCGTTCCTGATGATCTTGTTGTTCAAGTATATTACAGACATTTAATAGACAGACTAATTAACACAATGTCCAACTGTATTCAGTGTATTTCATAAAGAATTTTCTAACAATACTTATGATATAGATACCTGTCCCCAGACAACTCTAGTCAGAATATTTTTTTCCTTTTTTTCCTCTGTCACCAGCATGTTTATCTTCTCTGGTTCATGCCTTTTTTTCTTTTCTTGTAGATGATGACCTCATCACCATCTTTGACAGCTCAGATCTGTCCTTCGCCATCCAGTGCAGCAGAATATTAAAGCTCACTCTGTTCGGTGAGTTATTACCTGTGAGCTTTTGTTTTGTGTTAGATAACCTCAAACCTGTGTCGTGACACGTGTGCCTTTCCCAGACTGCTCACGTTTCCAAAACGTCACAGATTTATCCTTTATTTTATGCTGGTAGAATAACAGCACAGACTCAGAGCTGCTAAAAATAGATAGAACCGTGCTGAATACAACATGTCCATCATCAGATTTCTGACCCTGACTTTCTCTATACAGACCACACCACCACAGGTTGTATTGAGATTTAAGGCTCGAACATGGCAGTGTTGTATAAGCAGATAATCCCTCTCCAGCTGTCATAAAAAAACGAAGTGACCCTGCAGTAATCCCTTCTTGAAAGCGCTAGCAAAAACGATTAGAGGTCAAGAAATTCACTGATATGAATTATGTAAAATTGTGGCTGTGGATTTTTGTTCATTTTAACTTCAGTAGTGCTCCATTGTGTTGTAGACGGATGATGGGTAATATATGATTCACGATATACTTGCTGAAATATCAAAGATGTTTATTTAAAGTAAACACTTGAGTTTGACTCACTGATGCGTTTGAAGAAACAAACATGGCATGGTGCAGAGAGTAGGATCGGGCTCACAGGCAGCTTTAGAATTATTGGCACCCTTTGTATAGATGGGTGAAAGCATCATGATATTTTTATTTCTTTAATTAGGTTTATCACACCAAAAAACATTCAATAATGTCACACTGCATTTAGTGTTTTGTACAACCTCCCTTTGCCATAATAACCAAGCCTTCCTCTATAACGCTTTATGAGATTGGAGAAGACCTGAGTGAACCTGAGGCCTCTACTCAATGCATAGTGTCTCCTGATCCTCCAGAGACCTCGGTCCTCTCTTGTGGACACCTCTTCTGTTCACCCTGCTGGTTTTCAGTGTCCGCAATGAACATGTCACAAATACGATTCTGTGGTCATTGAACTATGTTTGTGCATTTGCACACATTGTCCTGCTGAAATACCCAACCTTGATCCCGTATCTCTGAATTTCCTGATATTTCATGGCAACCACGATGAACCTTACATGGTTTGTGGACCTTTGGACACAGCTCCTCCCCTTACTTAACATTAATTTTAGTTTCTTTTCTTTGTAACCTTTTTTCTTTAAATGCCAGACCCACCTTCACTGTTTGATGCCAAAAAGCTCTATTTTTGTGTCCTCTGTCAAGTCAAGAAGCTTTTATTGTCTTTTCAACCACATATAGCTGACGCAGTACATAGTGAAATGAAACAACGTTTCTCCAGGACCCTGGTGCTACATAAACATACAACATATAATTACAACACAGAAACAACAACACAGAGCTAGGACAGAAGTTTGTCTTAGCCAGATAAAGTGCAAAGTGTGCAACTAGGTACAAACAGTGCAAAGGCAGGGCAATAAGTAGTGAACAATATATTGTGAGTCTGTTCACACAGGCGAGTGTGTGTGTCTGTGAGAGAGTGTTTTGTACATTTCAGTCCTGGGTGTTGAGGCTGATGGCTTGAGGGAACACAGTCTGGTTGTGATGGCCCGAATGCTTCGGTACCTCTTTCCAGATGGCAGGCAGGCAAAGAGTGTGTGTGAAGGGTGTGTGCGTGTGTGCTCTGACCACAGAGCCCAGTTCCAGTAGCCAAATCCAGACACTTGCATTTGTGGTTAGATTGGGGAAAAACCCAGTCTAATTATAGATTTGGAGACTTGGTGACCTCACCTCAGACCCTGCCATCTTCTCTAAATCTCTGTGCCGAATCTCCATCCTTATTTTCCTCACTAACCATAACCATAAAACCATACACTCATTGCACGCTTTATTAGGAACACTACACTAATACTGGGTAAAGTCTCCTTTTGCTCTCAGTTCTTCATGGTCTGGATTCCACACGATGTTGAAAACATTTCTTTGAGATTCTGGTCCATGTTGAGATGATTGCATCAACAGTTCCTGCTGGTTTTTCAGCTGCACTTTCATGCTGTGAATCTCTCATTCCTCATCCCAAAGGTGATCTACTGGATTCAGATCTGGTGACTGGGAAGATCACTGAAGAACACTGAACTCATTGTCATGTTCATGAAACCAGTTTGAGGAGATTTTTGGTGCATCATCATGCTGGTAGTTGCTATTAGAAGATATAAATTGTAGGCAAGACAGGATGCAGATATTCAGCAACAAGACTCAAAAAGTCTGTGGCATTAAGGCCGTGAGTGATTGGTCCCTACACCATTAAACCACCTTCACCAGTCTGGACTGTTGACACAAGGCAGGTTGGATCCATGGATTCATGTTGCTGGTACCAAATTCTGACCATCTACCATCTGTGTGACAGTAGTAGAAACCCAGGTTCATCAGACAGTCTTAATCTCTCCAGGTTTGGTGAGTTTGTGTCTACTGCAGCTTCAGCTTCCTGTTCCTGGCCGATAGAAATGGAACCTGATGTGATTGTCTACTGTTGTAGCTTATCCACCTTGAACCACTGACCTCTCTCATTTTTCTAGAATGCTCAGACCAGCCTGTCGGTCACCAACAATCATGCCATGATCCAAACCACTGAGATGATGTTCTTCCCCATTCTCATGATTAATATGAACATGACCTGAAGCTGCTGGCTCATATCAGCATGATTTTATGCATTGCACTGATGCTACACGATTAACTGTTAAGCTAATTGCATGATTTAGCAGGTATACAGGTGTTCCTAATAAAGAGTGTGTTCAGTCAGTGTTAACCAGTCATGGTCATCTTGAGGTCAATAGGAAAAAAAACTATAGCAGATAACATTACATTAGCAGTTAGTTCACCTCATTGTGTGCCGTTTTTACCTGATAGTTGAACAGTGTTTGAGGTTTTGTTTTTTTCCTCCCAAAAGGCAAGTCAGACCTGGCCGATAGATGGTAGTGAAGCTTATGTCCGAGACGGTCATTAATACACAGCTTTCAGCTACAACTGCATATGTACAGCACGCACAAATATAACACTGACTAGCTGTAGGGTTGCAATGTAACCCTATCTAGTGAATATCACCCTATGTTTTAACTACATTCAAAGTTTTTGCCATAATATAGCCATTGAAGTTAACATGGCATTAAAAAAAAAAATCAAATCAATCAGCTGTAGGGTTGCTGAGAGAGAGATAATGTTACCAGATGAGAACATAGACTGTTTTCAAGGCAAGTGAGTAATGCCAGGAATAGATATTTTGTTTTTCAAGGCTTTTTATGTGCTATACTGTGTTAATGAATCATAATTAAAATTATATTCTGCTAAATTATTTATCAAAACAATTTAGAATTGATAAAAAAATATAAAAGTCCACAAGGGGGAGACCTAGCACACATTTTACAGAGGTACACATTGGGAATTGATTGTTTATGCTGCATTAGTGCGGTAAGAACATGAATTCTTGGCCTGAAAAAAATAGACAAATGGTTCAGCATATGAGCATAAAATTGTGCAGTTGTCACAGTTAGTTGCATAACTGTGACTTGGATTCACTCTTACAAAGGTGTGTGCGTGTGTGTGTGTAAGGGCATACCTTGTAGCCATTATCTGAAGTTTGTATTTATTTATTTATTTATTTATTTATTTATTTATTTATTTATTTATTTATTTTTTCCCCAGCCAGATGATGTGATTTCCTGTCCAATGTTTTGGTTGAAGCCCTGCCTCTTTCTGCCAAAAGGGTCATAAAGTGAGGCGACAGAGAACATTGGGAGGGAAGGGAAGATATGGAGAGAGGTGTGTTTTTCCAGGCCAAGCTTGTAGAGGTCAATAGCTGGTCTGTGGCTCCTCATCCTCACGTGCAAGTGTGTGTCCCAAACGTGTGACTTGAGTAAAAGTCAGGGGCTGATTCTGCAGTTAGTGGGTGTGTCATGGAACCTGAAACAATTCCTTGTAGCACTCGATTTTCTATCCCACTGAGAGAAATGATCGACTGTGTTTCCGCAGTGAACGGGCAGCCACGGCCGCTGGAGTCATCTCAGGTTAAGCACCTGCGAAAGGAGCTGATCCAGCTGAGGAACCGAATCAACAGCCTGCTGGACAGCCTGGAGCCACCCTCAGAGCCTGCACTGGAGAGCAACAACCCTGAGACGGGTAAAACTAGTCTTCCACATGTTCCCGTGTTGTGAAAATATCATGCACAAACCAGCAGTCAGTGTCTCTGTACACACTTTGAGAGAATGAAGAGAATCAGCATAGAAGCCATCATATTTAATAGTTCTTTTATCAGAGCTATATCCTTAATAAATCTCTCATGTAAATGAAAAGTCGATTACAGCAAAAAGAGTGTGTGTGTTTATCCTAGCTAAAGATTCTGAAATTTGGACAGTTAAACTGGTTGAAACTAGCTTAGCTTCCCACTTTATTATAGTATAACACTACAGATGGCGAATAACAACAAACTCACAGAGTGAAGCTAACCAGACCTCCTACAAGAAGTTGAAGGAGTGAGAGGTTTTGGCCAACAGTCTGTTGTGATATTTTGAAATGAATACATTACGCCATTTTGAGCAGACCATGTGTTATAATGCTTTATGTATCATTGTAGACCTCGTAAAATATGCTATGAGTGTGTGGGTTTGTAGTTTTATAATATGCATACTCTCACTTATTTTGGCTGAATCATGAGCTGTTTCCATAATACTTCAACTAATCCTGAAGCCTTGTTGTTGGGTGTGTCTTACAGAATGTGTGGAAGCTGTAGACACAGCAGTGAAGCAGGCTCCTCCGGTCAGCGCTGCAAGCATGTCTGCCTTTGACCCCCTGAAGAATCAAGAAGAGGTCAGCAAGAATGTCATCTCGGCATTCGGCCTGTCTGAAGAGCCTGCTCCAGGTACACACACTTATAAGGCTTTACTGGAGTAGTGTGCGTCAGGAGCAGTGTCTTCAGTTTATTCTGAGGTCATAGGCTGTATGTTGTTGGGTTGTAGACACCACATGAGATTCAGACGCAAAAAGTAATTAGGTTCAGAAAAGCCAGCTCAACTTCCAGATGAACGCACAGACCGTATTTTCTAAATTAACTGTTAACAGATAACGGCTTTTGACTTGACAGTTTTAACTCTGATGCAGGGAGACTAACAGCGTACTTCTCTGGCCTTCTCAGTGTTTTCAGTAATTCTGTGTTTTCATTGCCTACTTGTTTTAACAAGCCATATCACGAGTTCACTGTTCATCCAAGAGAGGGAAGATCGAATCAAGCCTGACCATTCTCATTTCTGAGTTGTCTCTCGCTTTGTAGCTAATTGTTTCTGGTCCTATGAGCTTGACATGAGCTAAATAAATTACATAATTGGATTGGAACGATTGGAAAGAGCAAAGCACACCAGAAAATCTGTAGAATTTGTAGTCATTGTTTTTTTTTTTCTCTCTCTGAGTCACTGACCAACAGCCAGGTCCATTTATTGACTGCTATGGTATTTTTAAAGTGCTACCACTACTCAACAATTGACACTCTCTCTCTCGCTCTCTCTCTCTCTCTCTCTCTCTGTCTGTCTCTCTCTCTTGCTCTCTTTCTCACAGCCCCAGCAGTAGCTGCAGTGGAAGAACGCTCTGGCACTCCTGACAGTATTAACTCATCCTCCTCTGCAGCTCATCCTCCTGCTGGGGCAGCTCAGGGTGCACCACCTTACTCAGGGGTACAGCCATCTCCTGCCACCACAATTGATGGTAAACACACACACACACACAATGAACTGAATTCATTTTCTGTATTGGTGAGCAGTCTTCATCTGAACCACTGATCAGCAGCAAGGAAAAACAAACAATAATTAAGCAAATAATGGCTTTAAATAAACATGAATGTGAGAATAAGCACAAACAAATAAGGTACAAACTGTTCCACTAATGTTTCACACAAGCAGAATTCATTCAGTCTAAAATTACCAAATTCATCCCCAGTTTGGAAGGAATGTGTGTGTTTAGATGCAAACCTGCAACAATAACAGGTTCAGTCTTGGGTATGGAGCATTCAGACAAGTGTGGAAAACGCTCTGCAAGGAATCTGAGGTAAAGGCCAGTGAGAAGAAATCTGGGAAGACTTGATGGTTTAATACGAGTAAAAACTCTGTATATTTTAGTTAGTGATCTCCTGATGTTTGGCAGCATAATGCACCCAAAAGCACATCTGTGTCTACTGTTCAGAACAAAGAATGAAAGAAAGTGAGGTTCGAAACACTGCAGAAGTGCTTTAGGAAATCCCTGGTGTATATAGAATCAGACTGTAACTCACATTCTTTTATAGTTACTTAATTTCTGAGGAAAGAGAGGTCACAGGCATCCAGTTAGGAAAAAAAAAAACAGGTCAACTGAGTAAGAGCTGTTGAGGAGCCTCATGTTTTCCTCTGTCACCTTGGATTTGGTTCTGCTTCGTTTCCAGAGAGCTTCCATGTCCACTTAGTCCAAGTGAGGAAACTGTTGAGTGACTCATAGCTTCATAAAGTCATAACTCTTAGACTTTTGATGCTTTTCTCCATTTTATTAATATCAGTCCAGTAATCTGTTTTGAAAAACACACATTTCTTATTTGTTACTTAGTGCCGTGCACACAAACACAGCACGGACCTTCTATGACTTATCTTTAATAATTGGTCTATTCCATATGGTCAGTTTCTGTTGTGTGGGTGGATTTGTGTGGATGCACATTTGGATGAGGGTCAGTGTTTTCTTTCCTGTGTGTTGAGCATCTGGTAAAATGCTACAGGGGACACTCACTCATACTCGTGTATATATATATTTTTGTTTTGTTTTGATTTCTTTTTGTCTAGCTTCTGGAAAAAATGTATATTAACTGGAAACAGATCACATACCAACTCTGAATCCTTTGATGCTTAATGAAAGCTCATATTGGCTTCATCAGACTGTTTGGTCTGTATGTTTTTCAGGTCAGATGTATCAGCAGTATCAAGCTCCAGGTGGATATCCTCCTCAGCAGCCGGCCGCTCCTCAGCAGCAGTACAGCATGCAGTACCCTGGTAAAGATCCTGACCTTTGTACTGACCTATAACTTATTGTATAGAAAGTGTAGACTAGGAGCATGCTAATTTTCAGCTATTTGAGTTTTGTGTTTTAAGACCTCAGAGTGGCTCTTTGAACACCTTGGAAGTTCTAACATATATTAGGTGGGATTTGCAAACTAATGGATGGGTTATTTATTAATCTTATTTGAGGAACGCAGCAGAAATTATTGGTCTTTAACTAGAGTGTAATTCTGAATTTCATGTCTGTCTTCATGTTTTTCATCTTCAGCAGGTTATACTACTCAGCCTGGTGGCCCTCAAGCCCCTCCACCTCAGCAACAATTCCAGAATTACCCCACCCCTACATCTCAAGCTGCTGCTCCTGGCTCCGCCCCTGGATTTAGTGCCCAGTCACAGGCTCCACCCCCTCCCCAGCCCCAGGGTGCAGGCCAGTACCCGCCACCTCAGTTTCCTTCTCAGAACTACACTTCCCAGGCCTCCCAGCAACCAGCCAACTATAGCCTGCCGCCCACCTCCCAGCCGGCCCCAGGGTATCAGTCTCGTCCTGGATACACCCCACCCCCTGGTGTGACCCCACCCCCCGGAGGCTCTAATCCCTATGCCCGGAACCGCCCCCCTTATGGCCAGGGCTACACCCAGCCTGGCCCTGGCTACCGGTAAAGATCTGCTGCAGTGCTAGAGTACAACAGATGAAACCCCAATGCCCGGCGTTTGATGTCGCGTGAGTGTGAAGGTGTGTGAGTGAATGAGAGAAATTTAATTTGTTTGAGGTTGCACAGATGAGACCAAACGGTGTTGGAGTTGAAAGGTGTGTGTGTGTGTGTGTGTGTGTGTGTGTGTGTGTGTGTGTGTTAGGGGAGTGATTGGAGTGAGAACAACCTGTGCATGATTGTTTTGGTGTGTTTTGGCGTGAGTGTGTTTCATTTTAACACTTTGTCTACTTGTTGGTGTTATCGTGTGTTAAATCATATGTCAGCTTTCTGTTGAAACACTAGGTATAATCACAGCTGAAGGAAATTACATTGTTTAATTCTCTTTTTTTCCCCCTCATTCTCTCCTTTTCATCATTCCCCCTCTCCTGGTTTTTACTAATACCTGACTGGCCCTGTGAAATGGCCCAAGTCATTCTGTATAAACTGTAACATTTGTTTTCTGGAGGTGAATAAAGACTTTAAAACCTGAAGATCAAAAGTTTTGCGTTTTTGTGTTTGTGGGTGAAAGACATGTTCCACATATTTCCTGTGTCATTTCTTTGATTCTGTATGCTTAAAAGGTGATGCTACACAATTTAAAACATCTCTTAAATGGATATATTCTGTGTAATTAGTGCAACTGCTGTAGAGATCCAGAAGAAAGTATTTATTTCTTTTTGCACCTTCTAATAGAAACCAGAAAGTATTCTGCAATAAAAGTAATACATTTTGTAGCATTCACTAAAAAAAACACGTGTCAAAAACATCTTTTTAAATAGGGTGAACATTGCAATAAATTTGGGTTCTTAAATCTCCCAACAACTGATCAAATAAGTCAACATTCATTATCTTTGTGTTATAACCTTATAATTAATCTCAAAAGCTACAAAAACAAATGAGGGTTTAATTTGCAGTTTTCACATATGGCCATATACACCAATCATCCATAACATTAAAACCACCTGCCTAATACTGCGTAGTTCCTGCTTGTGCCTCCAAAACAGCCCTGATCCATCGAGGCATGGACTCCACAAGACCTCTATAGGTGTGCTGTGGTATCTGGCACCAAGATGTTAGCAGCAGATCCTGGAAGCTCTAAAAGTTGTGAAGTGGAGGCTCCATGAATCATACTTGTTCATCTAGCTCATCCCTCAGATGCTCAATCAGACTGAGATCCAGGAAATTTGGAGGCCAAGCCAAAACCACAAGCTGTCATGTTCCTCAAACCATTCCTGAACGATGTTCGCAGTGTGGCAAGGAGCATCATCCTGCTGAAAGAGGCTGCTGCCTTTAGGGAATACTGCTGTCATGAAGACCCCTTACTCTGTCTGCAACAGTGTTTAGGTAGGTGGAACATGTCAAAGTAACATCCACACAAGGATTCCTAGCACAACATTTACCCAGAACATCACACTACCTCTGCCAGCCTGCATTCTTCCCATAGTGCATCCTGGTGCTACGCTGCCCCAAACACAGCAAGCTGCAATGCACAGCCCTTATTTTGGCCCTTATCAGCTTGCTAATTTTTCCTGCTTCCAATACATCAGCTCCAAGAACTGACCGTTCACTTGCTGCCTAATATATCCCAGCCTGTGACAGGTGCCATCATAAGGACAATCAATGTTATTCACTTTACCTGTCAGTAGTTTTAATGTTCTGGCTGATTGGTGTATATTTGTGAAATGATCTGTTTTGTGTGAAACTAGCTTGATTCTGGTGAAATGCTTGTGTATTATACATAAAATTCTATTTCAGATGTGTTTTAATGTGTGTATTAAACAGCTGCACAATAGGACCAAATTGTCATCATCTTGTGTAATGACCAGGAAATTACTGTATACATTACCCTCAGCCTCTTGATAAATAATGCACACGTTCTAAACACTCAGGGAGCCTGCTACCCCGTACTTTCATAAACTCTGCTATTTCTCTAAATGTCTAGATAAATTTGTTCTGCATATAAATAGTATGAAGCATTATATGTGCCATTAGATACTGCAGATAACACTCAATAGAACTTTTTTTTTCTTATTATTATTTTTTCCCTTTCTGTACATCTTTATACATTGTCAGCTTTGTAATCTCTCGCACAGTATACATTCTAATCGAGCACATCCTCAGACAGCTTCAGGGGTCCTACCATGACCCAGGAATGGGGACTCCACACTCATACCAGGCTACATAGTTGATCTGGGTGCTACCACCAATCTTTCCAAACTTCACAGGCTCCTGGCGCATGGCCCGGAAATAACCTGAAAAAGATAGCATCGAGGCATTTGTACACCGTTAAAAAAATACAAGTGCAGCCAAATGTAACAGAAATTCGTGTCATTACTAGCTAGCTCTGTAAAGATAATGGTTGCCAGATGGATTTGGTTCAAGTGTGTTAGAGAATGGCTGCACAAAATACTGCACCTTGTTTGAGTGGTAACTGGTACTGTGGCAGCAGGCCTCCAGTTTGTCCATCCAGGAACGAATCAACAAACTGGCAATGATCCTCTCCATATCCAGTCTCATCCCCAATGTTATAAAACTTTCCTACAGATAGACAGGTAACAGATACCCATATTAACTTTCACTCATGTACATCCATGCATACCTGCTGTATTTCTCACACTTTGAGAAAAGGTCAACCTAGACTTTATCCTCATAAACCACACATTCTAGTTCCTCCTGAGAGATCCCCAGATGCTCCTAAACCAAATGTGAGACATCACAACTCTCTAGTCGTTCCTAGCCTCGGTTCTCTGATGAAAAAGGGACCGAACAAGCACCTGGTTTGCCCCTGTTGAGAGAAATGATTGGATCTCGCTGTTAGTGTAAAGGAGAAACCCACATTAAAGAGTCAGGTAGGTATGGGGCGAGAAGTACAGCTGATTGCACTTGAATTTGGTTGAACAGAAAGTAACAGAAAACATGAACAACTAATGAAACCCAATGAAGTATTCAAGACTGTAACCTCGGTCTATTCACTTTGACGTACTGCTCTAGGTTTAGTGAGATAGAAAGACAACAGCATCAGGGCAATGCTTTGTTCATGGCTGGACAAAATTCTGCCCTAATGCCCAGGAACATAAACAAGATTCTGACCTTTCAGCGTATCACTTAAGTAGATCTTGTATCTCAGTGAGTTGCACAGCTGAATTCCAACAAACTTGCGATACCATGTACGCTTCACATACTGCGTTCCAGTGCACTCGGAGTAGGTGTCTGCTTCGAATTTGAACGATGACCAGATAGCGTTTTTACCTGCAGGTGAGAGATAGTACAAACCATTGCACTGATAAGAAATTTGACTTATTTCTTTAGTAAGTGGAAATAATTTGCCACAAGATTTTTCACTGCAACTTCAAAACCAAGTTAAAAAACTTTTTATACATCATTCTGAATAAACTGTATATACAGATCTAGATTTTTTTTAAGCAGCCATAATTTAAGTGGCTCATGTTTAGATTATAGAATATATAAAGAATAATCATTGTATACATTAAATTGAAAATTAATATAAACTTAAAGTCCAATAATTTCATGCAGTAGATTTATGTAGTTTTATATACAATGAAAGAGGAAGGCCAAAGAGGAGGTATATGGATGTAATAAATGAGGATATGAAGCTAGTGGGTGCAAGTGTTGAGGATGCAGAAGATAGGGGTAGGTGGAGAGAGATGATTCGCTGGGGCGACCCCTGAAGGGAAAAGCCAAAAGAAGGAGACGAAGCAGAAGAAGAAGAAGAAGTACAATGCATGTCAGCAATTAGACGTAATCTTTGTGAAGACTGTATGTTAATAATATTGAACACAATCTAATCTAAAATTAAATTTCTTCCTTTTTCTTATGGCCAGTGAATAAATGTTCAGAATCATGATGGTATTTACCAGTTGGAACTTCACTCACCCGAGGGTCCGCTGCAAGAGAAAAAGTGGACATTAATGCCAGAAACGTTACATAACATTATATTTTTCCATACCATAGCTGTTACACCACTGTCTGGATAAATTGTGCTAAATCTGGCTGAAATAGATTTGAGATGCCGATGCCTTCCCCCCCCCTTTTTTTCCCTTTTTCCTTTCTTATCTTAATATAATTTCTTTCAGGTACACATACATACTTTGAGGGAAACATCACTCTCCTGCATTTGATAAATAGCGCAACATTAAACCTCATCATGTTTGCAGTCTGACTCTCTGTCTGCGTTTGCTCACACTTCCACTTGAAATGACACAGGTCTATTATCATGACATTTAACTGCATCAGTGCTTTATGTATGTTAAGACTGGACTTCCCCTCTGTACTGTGAGTGATGTTCTGTTTTTCATAAAGACCGTAGCCTCGTAATTTATCAGTTAAGTCATGTGTTTTCTGTTAGCTGCTGGCGCTTGGACATATCCTCTGGATCTGCACAGCAAGTTAAAAAAAGAGCCAGAAACTGGGCTAATTGCATGAAATTCAACTTGTGCAAGGATTAATATAACAAAAACAGACACTGTGTATAGCACCTTAAGCTAAAAAAGAAACAAACAAAAAACATGCGCTACTTCTGTATAAAGCTAATTAAAGTTAATAGCAGCGAGAGAGTATCCACAGAAGGTCAAGAGACTATCATTAACAGTTCAGTTTAATTCTAGTCAATTTACTTTAATTTATTTAGCACTTTTAACAGTAGATATTGTCACAAGAAGCTTTACAGAAATCCAGATTTAAATCCCTAACATGCATGACAGATAAATCTGAAGAAACGCATCTTCTTCATGTAGACACCAGATAGCAAGATTAGAAATTGATGCAGTACATATGGGTAATAAAATGTAAATATATATTTATATGAATTTGTTTGAAGCTCAATGTATATTCGCAATGTATATTCTCTTATGCGCTGGTTGTTCTGTCTTGGAGATGGTTTAACAAGGAACAAGAAATGCTAGCCAACTTTAAAGGTACTTCCGAGTTTTCACTAAGATCCTGAACTCAGTCAAATTGACCTGAGATGTAGCTAGTGTTAGCTGTTTGGTTTTTTGTCATCTCTTTGTTTACCCATGTTCGTTTGCTAGGTGCTATGAGCTAGTTTAGACATTCTGGGAAAAACTCTGTGCTGAAGATGTGTTACAAAATGTTACTGAAAAACAAGACATCGCCAGAACTGTCAAAGCTGTCAACACTTAAAATCTACAACATTTTTAACGATGTTAAATGAAGTTCTCTGGGCTGTGATCTCAATAAGAGCTCCAGGTCAACGTTGAAAAGTGTGCATGTTTATGAGGCTCGGCTGTCATTTCCAGACCAACCCGAAACTGTCAATCCATAACCATGCCTCCTTATTTAATCATCAAATAGCTCCATAAAATGACACTTTGAACACTTTTCTCAAAAGTAATCTGTGAAGATGAAACCTAAAATGTCAGTTTGGGTCGCTTTCACTAACATTCACCATTCCCTTGTGTGAGGTTAAAATTGTAATGCAGCCTGCCACTAGGGGGCCCCAGAGACAATTTGGCTTCACTATTAAATCCCTGTTAGGATACCACCAAAATGCTCTACCTGCCTGCTAGTAAGTTCTTGTTGGAATGAGCACAGGAAAGTCTTTATGATTACAACAGTAGTGTTTAGACGGTACAAATCGACAGCATCCTGCTGAGAACTGAAACAAGAGTAGTAGACATAAACTGTTTATAGATTATTTTTAGTTTTTTATGTATTAAGAAAACTGGCTTGACCAAATTAGCAAAATAAATCCATGATCATATCAAACACATGCTTTAGCAAATCTTGGTGTTTTGTATTTCTCAGTGCTAAATTGAACTGAAATAAGAATTTCTGGTCTATTTACTGTGTAAGAGTCCCATAGTTCTTCAGAAGCAGTACAAAGGTTCTCTTGTAGTGTTTAGAAAAACAGAGAGCTTTTCTTTTGAACCCCCAGATGCTTGGCTCTGTGTTTTGTTTAGATTCTGCCTAACTCTGGATCAACTAATGCACCTATTGAATAAGTGTAAACTGAAGTGTACAAACTCATCACACTGATAAATACTGCGGAGGGTTACACGTTTAGAAAAGTACTGCCATTCTCTGATTTTCCATCTTGTTTCCTATTTGCTTGGTTTTTGTTTTGTCTTGGCCGACAGCTGATTGGTCACCACTAAATCAGGCCATGTAGCATTGGACGTGTTAAAATAAACACAGGCCCTTAACCTGGATTGCAGTGGAGTATGGCATGTTGAATAGAAACACATCTGGTCCAATCAACCTTGCAATCAAATACTTTGCCTTGAAGTGTTTGCAGTGAATTCATAAAACCTCAGTGTGGTTTTGCGGTTCTTGGAAAGCAAGTCTTTGGCCACAGGAGCTACGCTAAATAAGAGTATGGATAATAGATGAAGTAATGAGGGCTCCAGGCTCCACTCCATACCCGACTCGGTGGTGAAGGATACCGGCTCACTGGAGGGTCCTGAACCAAGCTCATTCCTAGGCGTTACCTTGAACTTGTAACTAAAAAAGAACACGAGGAAAAGGATGAATCTCTGTGATGTAGTGACGGTCAGACACAGTCAGTGTTCAGTGTGTGTACCTGCTCTCCGGCTTCAGGTTTTCCACAGCTGTATGTGTCTGATTGGTTTTTACCACAGATACAACTTTTCCATTTGGACTTTTAACAGTGGAAATAACCTCATATTCTGTGAATCAAATCGTAGACGTCGAGAATTAGTCAAAAGTGTTCATCTTTTTTCCTTTTAAAAGTATAATGGTGCAGTTACTGTATTTGTGAAAAAAACAAACAACTACGTCCATCAAGCATAAATGCAACAAACAAACAAATAAATAAATACATTTTATAAATGAATTTTATACACTGGTATTAAGCCCAGATTACTACCATGGATTATTAAGATATAAATGTTAAGTGAGGTGGTTACTATCCATTTGCAAAGAAATGTAAGGTAACACTTTGCATTAAAGCACACTTAACCAATGAGTATCATAAACTTCAAATGCGTCAAAAACATAAATGCATGAATGTTACTCAGCTCTCGTATCCTTTAACTAACTAATATTAAGTCTACAGAAGTACATTTACATTGTTACTGTATAAACATCAGTTATTTTTTATATGTTTGTTAACTTTAAGCAGTTCAGTAATTAATATTTTAATAGTATTTAATAGTTTCATATACCTAAATGTCAGTGAAACGGTTCAAAATTGTTAACTTGCTATCAATATCCATCCATTTATACAGGACAGGATGTATTAAATAAATGCACCATTTTACCTGTTGTCTCATTGTCTGTTTTCTCCCAGTCAATTATGACGAATGAGGGACATCCCTCCACAGTAACCACAGTGACGTTGCCAGGAGCAGTCTTGGGTGGGCCCGTGATGTTGGTTACCATATTTTCCTCATCAGGGAAGTAGCTGAGCGTGTGAGTGACAGAACACGGCTTTTCTGGAGGCTTGTCTTGATAGACCACATGAGATGCTGCAGACACGGAGAATCAGAGATCAGACACTGCAGATCTTTGAAGAGTACGTGAAGACTGAAGGTAAGAGTTTTTGTGTATTGCAATTATTTACTTTTTCGACTTAAAAAGTTTTTGTGCCATTCCAGAACAAACACAGATAAAGAAATTATCAAGAGGTCAGAGGCTTGTTGAGGGCTAGACTGAAAATGATAGCCTTTATACCAGACAAAGGCTATATTTGGACATCTTCATTTTAATTTCTTCACTATAAGTCCATATAATCAAACATTGTAATGTAAGCAACATTGACATACCTACATAGCGTTTCCTTCCCTGAGAATCCAGATCTGAGATGGGAAGAGAACTGAATACAGAGGAGTTGTCACCCATGTTATACCGGCTCCCTGTGCGTTACAGGCCACAAGAAGAACAATGATGATGAGAAGAAAACCTTCTGATTGTGACAGGAATCTGTTGTTAAGTATATTGTATTTTTTCAGCTTTTTTCAAATCTGTATTAAAATCGTCACACAATTTGTCACACAACTATCACAGTTTAAAAATGAATGTAATGACAGCTATTTTTAGCTTCGTACCATTATAGGCAAAAAATGGCGTGGGGGTTGGAGTTGTTTTCTGATAGATCTCTGTGGTATTAGGAGGAGTTGAAGGTTTCAGAATTGGTAATGCTTCCACCACTTTCAGATCGATTACTTTATCTAATAAAATAATAAAGAAATCAAATTATAATCAGTCACAAAGCCATTATTTCCAACTACATTCTCAAGCTGTAGGGTCACTTCAAAAGTTTAGATTTGTAACCAAGCATGCACAATGAGTTTTAGCCTCACCCTTAACATTGTCCACCTGGTTTAGATGGTTCTTGATTTTATTTGATTCTGGAAAACAAGATCTGTAATTAAGCATTTATTACAGAAACCACACAGTGGAAAGTAAAGGTGAGTAACATGACAGTGAGGTAAGATTGAGGTAAAAGTGTGCTTAAAACACATGCTAAATAAAGACTCCTACAACATAAAGTTTAGATCTAAAAATGGTTTCAGATCTATAATATTCACCTTCTCACCTCCACCAATTTTCTAAAAGGCAACACACTGTATGCACATGTAGGCAGCCTTAAAAAATCCAAACTGAACCATTAAATCATCTTTAATATAATGCTCTAATTCCTAACAATATCTTTAGACAAAAGTATCTGCAAAAGCATGTGTGAGAAAATTTCACAAGGTGTGTTTTTGGCAAAATGAAGTATTCTGGGAAATAATGTTAGTGTTTGAGATGTTTAGAGTCTGTAGCTGTAGACTTCATTCTATCAGGGCAGTGTCCTCAAAATCAAGGAGTTGTGGTCAGTGACCAGACCTTGAGCATGGGAAAGTACTGTTTCCAAAGTAAACGAAACTTAAAACAATCCAGTCAAAACAGTACAGCACAACACTGCACAACACAACACAACAAAACACAACAAAACACAGCACAGCACAACACAACAAAACACAACACAACACAGCACAGCACAGCACAACACAACACAACACAACAAAACACAACAAAACACAACACAACACTGCACAACACAACACAACAAAACACAACAAAACACAGCACAGCACAGCACAACACAACAAAACACAACACAACACAGCACAGCACAGCACAACACAACACAACAAAACACAACACAACACAGCACAACACTGCACAACACAACACAACAAAACACAACAAAACACAGCACAGCACAACACAACAAAACACAACACAACACAGCACAGCACAACACAACACAACAAAACACAACACAACACAACAAAACACAGCACAGCACAACACAACAAAACACAACACAACACAGCACAACACTGCACAACACAACAAAACAAAACACAACAAAACACAGCACAGCACAACACAACAAAACACAACACAACACAGCACAACACTGCACAACACAACAAAACACAACATAGCACAACACAACACAACAAAACACAACACAACACAACAAAACACAACCCAACACAACACAACACAGCACAACACAACACAACACAACACAACACAGCACAGCACAGCACAACACAACAAAACACAGCACAGCACAACAAAACACAACACAGCACAACACTGCACAACAAAACACAACAAAACACAGCACAGCACAACACAACACAGCACAGCACAACACAACAAAACACAACATAGCACAACAAAACACAACAAAACACAGCACAGCACAACACAACACAACAAAACACAACATAGCACAACAAAACACAACAAAACACAGCACAGCACAACACAACAAAACACAACACAGCACAGCACAACACAACACAACAAAACACAACATAGCACAACACAACACAACAAAACACAACACAACAAAACACAACAAAACACAACACAACACTGCACAACACAACACAACAAAACACAACAAAACACAGCACAGCACAACACAACAAAACACAACACAACACTGCACAACACAACACAACAAAACACAACAAAACACAGCACAGCACAACACAACAAAACACAACACAACACAACAAAACACAACCCAACACAACACAGCACAGCACAACACAACACAGCACAACACAACACAACAAAACACAACAAAACACAGCACAGCACAACACAACAAAACACAACACAACACAGCACAACACTGCACAACACAACACAACAAAACACAACATAGCACAACACAACACAACAAAACACAACACAACACAACAAAACACAACCCAACACAACACAACACAGCACAACACAACACAGCACAGCACAGCACAGCACAACACAACA